>NC_056749.1:551149725-551437225 GCF_019279795.1 Protopterus annectens | reverse complement strand
ACTTAGGTGAAGTGCCAGTTCATTTTGTAGTTCATGTAGTACACAGCCCAGGATGTTGTCTGGTCCCATGGATGCAGTATTCTTAGCTTTGGAGATTGCGGTTTTTACCTGTGTGGCTGTGGTTTTTACCTGTGTGGCTGTGATTACCAGAATTTGGCAATCTTTTGGTATTGAGATAGGCCATTTAGGGGGTGAAAGGGGGGTTAAGTTGGCACTGAATTAATCTGCCAGGATATTGGCAATGTCCTTGGGATCATTATATTTAATGCCATTCTGTTGTAGCTCAGAGCAGATCTGAGCATTAGCATTTAGATACTTGACATAGCTATAGAATGCCTTGTGGTTGTCTTTGAAATCGTTGGCAATTTTATTTTCGTAACTAGCTTTGAAAGATTTTATGAGAGATCTCAGCTTCTTACTGAGTCTGGTAAGGGAGTTTTGATGCATTCTGGGATTTTCCTCTTTTCTGCTACAGTTTCTTCCTTCTGCTGTATAGTTTGTTTATGACAGGGGAGCACCAGATTGGCTTCCTTTTTTTGGAAGAGAGTGTCTTGGTTTTATTTGGGATGGCACGATTCACACACACACACACACACACACACACACACACACACACACACACACACACACACACACACACACACATTTGTACATGTGTATGTGTATAATATATACGACACTGATTCCTGAAGACTTGGTCTCAGTGTAAGTGACCAGTTACACTGAGAATAGGTCTTTTGGAATCAAGTGGAGGGTGTAAGCCTGTCTGTAAATTGGCCTTTCCACTGAGAGTATGTCTTTTGGAATGAGGGCAGACTTGCACCAAGGACACCTCATTTAGAATCTGGCTCATGGTTGTAATCAGTATGTGCCAATTAATATAAGGGTGAATGTATTGGCAGCTTTGCAATCTGAGCAAAGGGAACTAACAGGGAAAGACAGTATGTGCAACCGGCAACTAGAGTTTTATATTTGTTATTGTTCAGGATGTGAACCTCAGTGCAAGACATGTTCTCTTTACTTTTTAAGAGAATTACAAAAAGATTTAAATATTGTAAGTGATTTTATGCATTTGTCCTCCTGTTATATTTGGCTTTGTTCAGAATTCTTGAGTGAAGAGTTTGAAAGGCTTTTGTAGTTTTAATTCCCATTTTATTGATATTTTCTCTCCCTTCTGAAAAAAACATGTTATATTTTTGATATAATGCATTGTTCAAGTTTTTTTTTTTTTGTCACATTTTATTTATTTATTTATTTACTTATATAAATTTGTTGACCGGGAGTGTCCGACTGGACGTAGGTCCATTTTCAGCGGAGGCCCGGGGAGAAAAGCTCCACAGTTAAAATAAACAGACAGTATTTACATTGGATTACATAGTGATTAACAATTTACATAGCAATTACTTACAACATATTTACAGATGAAGAACATAGTACATCAGTAGACAACTAGAATCTTTATCTGTGAAGTGCATACCAGACATTAACAAATGTTACAAGAAGAAGTTGTTTGTGCTGTATAATAAGTACTGGCTTATGAGCATCTGAGCTTGCTATAATCAAGGTAGTTAGTGGAGTGGACAGAAAGGTAGTGGTTGGATGAGATGGATGATATTAGAGTGGGAGTTGCAAGGGCATAGCCAGCATATTTTTAGTTGCGCTTTTAGTAAAGTGTTGAAGTGGGTGCATGATGGTATGGAGGTAATTGTGGGTGGGAGTGAGTTCCATAATTTGGCTATGGCACAAGAGAAAAGTGCTTCACCAGCAGAGTTATTGGTTTTAGTGATCTGCAAGTGATTTTTGCTGCTGGATCTTAGTGGTCTGGTGGTGCGATAGGGTTGGAGTAGATTCTGGAGGGATGGGACATTTAGTGGATGGTTTACTAGTTTGTGGACGAGTGAGAGTTGATACCACTGAAGGAGGTGAGGGAGTTCAAGCCAGCCCAGTTCAGCAAGTGAGAGACGGTGACTACGGTAGGATGCCCCTGTGGTGAATTTGGCAATTTTGTTGTAGTAGGTCTCTAGCTTGTTTAGATCACATTGCCTTAGGTTGGTATATATTGGAGAGGCATAAAGTAGGGTGGAGATAAGGTGGGAATTTGCTATTGAAATCTTTGCTGCTTTGGTGAGAAATTGCTTATTTCTGTATAACGCTCCTAGTTTTTTGTGGACTTTTTTTATAGTCATGGATATGTGAATGTCAAATTTTAGTTTATTGTCTATTTCCACTCCTAGCAATTTGATGTGTTCAGTTGGGTGTATAGTGGTGTTGTCTTTTGCCGTGATGTTAAAGTGAGAGTTGTTTTGAGTATGTTTGTGGGTTGGAAGATGAGTAGTTTAGTTTTGTTTGGGTTGAGTATTAATCGGGCATCGGATAACCATGTTTCAACAGAGGAAAAGGCTTCCTGTGTGACTTTTTGCAGTTTTGGTAGGGACTGGGCTGAGCAGATGATGGTCAAGTCATCTGCGTATTGTATGAATGTGCCATGTTTGGTGGCAGAGGCTAGATTATTGGTGTAAACAGAGAAGAGTAGGGGTCCAAGGATGAATCTTTGGGGAACCCCTATGGAGACAGGTAGTTGGGGAGATATGTTATTCTGCCATACAACGGATTGTTGGCAGTCAGACAGGTAACTCTGAAACCAGTTGGTGACCGATTGTGAGAAGGATAGGTTATTGAGGACAGAGATAAGTTGTTTGTGTGGGACCATGTCAAATGCTTTAGATAGGTCTAGGAAAGTAGCAGAGGAGAGATAGCTATTGTTTTTATGCTGAAGGATAGTGTTAGTAAAGGAGAGTAAGGCAGTGGTGGTCCTATGGTTTGGTCGGAAACCATGCTGAGTACTGGAAAGGAGGTTGTTAGTAAGGAGGTAGTGTGAGACCTGAGAGTGTATGCATCTCTTCAGTATTTTGGAGAGTGGAGAGAGAATAGCTATGGGGTGGTAATTGGTTAGTTCCGTGGAGGGTCTGCCTTTGTGGAGGGGAATTATATGTGATACTTTCCACAGTGTGGGAACGTAACTTTCTGACAGAGATCAGTTAATCAAGATGGATACTGGGTAGGCCAGAGCATCAGCTGCAATTTGTAGGTATTCACTTGGGAGGCTGTCTGCTGCTAATTTGGTGGGTTTAAGTTTAGTTAAGAGGTTTTTTATGTTGGCGGTAGGTACAGGAGAAAAAGAGAAGGCAGTGGGGAGATTACTAGTTGAAGGTGTGGGTTGGAGGGGAGGGGGGTTGTGTTGTTTAGCTAGTGATAGTATGGTTTGGGTGAAGTGTGTGTTGAATGAGGTAGCAATATTTTCTGAGGAGTGAGGGATGTTAGGAGGAGGGGTACTGACTTTACCTGGGTGGAGGATGGAGTTTATGGAGGACCAGAATTGTTTCGGG
This sequence comes from Protopterus annectens, assembly GCF_019279795.1. Taxonomy (NCBI): domain Eukaryota; kingdom Metazoa; phylum Chordata; order Ceratodontiformes; family Protopteridae; genus Protopterus; species Protopterus annectens. The sequence continues at coordinate 551,433,839 of NC_056749.1, read as the reverse complement.
CTGTGTTGTAAGGAGTCTAGGGCAGACTGGTAGTATTGGGATTTGTCCTGTTTTATTAGCTTTTTGACTCTATTGCGTAGTTCTAGGAATTTCTGTCTAGCTGAGGGGGTTTTGATTTTGCGCCAGTGCTCCAAAGCTTTATCCCTGTTTTTCATTTCTGACTTAGTGGTTTTCTGTAGCCATGGGGAGGGTTGTGCTTTGGTTCTGGAGAATCTTATGGGGGCATGGTAATTAAGTATGTTCAGGAAGGTAGTATTAAGAAATTCAACTGCGTCATCTAGACTGAGGTACTTTAGAGCATGCCAGTTACATTCTTTGAGGGATGAGATGAATGTGAGTGGGTTAACGTTTAGATTTTACGTATTTGACGGTAGATGACAGGTTTAGCTTGGTATAGGTATTTTTTGAGTAGGAATGTTGGGGAGTGATTACTGAGGCTATCTGATAAGCAGCCTGTTATATATGACTGGGGGCTCTTACTGACTAGTATCCAATCCAGGGTAGTGTGCTTGGTGGAGATTTTATTTATCCTGGTTGGTGACTGGACTAGTTGAGTGAAGCCATGAAGGTGTACATGATGGGTTGGATTGTTGCCAGAACAGGATTGCCAGTCAATATTAAAATCACAGAAGATGATAGTTTCTTTGGGGAGATGGTGGGTAGACCAGCTGAGGATGTTTTCTAGGGGAGGGATGTTTTGGCCAGGTGGAAAGTAGCATCCAATTATGTTGATGGTTTTGTTTTGGTTAATTTTGAGGTTGGTATATATTATTTCTTCATTGCCTATTTGTGGAGCTGATGATTTTAAGATCTGGATGTTTAGATGCTGTTTAAATATTATAGCTACACCACCTCCTTTTTTGTTTAGCCGGTCTACTCTTAGTATGCCGTAACCTGTAGGGAGTATTTTCTCACTGGTACTGTGAGGTTTTAGCCAGGTTTCTGTCAGGATGACTATATCTGGGGAGTACAAGTCTATGGTGGCATGGAGTTCATGGACTTTGTTGGTTATACGTCTAATATTTCGGCATAGTAGAAGAAAGTCACTTGGCTTTCTGTTGGCTATAATATGGGAGAAGTTGTGGCTTCTTGACTTTAATTGACATGACTTTAATTTTATTTCATTTCTTGTTATTTTTCAACCTTTTCAGGTTCTGTATTTAGTAATTACCTAATATAACAATCTATCTAATATAAATACATTTATATTTATATTAATAATCACACTGTTTGTCTCTCTATCTCTCTGTAATGTGCACATGCACATATGCACACCTAAATGTATGGGTACATAATAAAAACTTGAATGACAAATAATGGAATGTCAGGTAAACAAATCCATAATATAGAACTACCATAAAAATAAATATTTACCCAGATGCATAAATTAGAGTATTAAAATGCAATAAGAATTTACAGATAGAAATAAATGTGCCTCTTGTACCCCTTCAACCCCTGTAATATGGTGGTTTTGCCCCCACAGCTCTTCTTATCAATGCAATAACTTCAGATTTACAGTGAACTAAATAGTCGGGTTTTAACAAGACCAGTTATTTATTTGTGTTACAGGTAGTACTGCACCATAGATTGTCTAAGTGACCAGCTGCATGGGGACAAAGCCCCAACTCTGTTGTTCTGTAGGTGCAGTAAACATGATGTTACACACACACACACACACACACACACACACACACACACACACACACACACACACACACACACACACATATGTATGTATATCTCTCTCTCTCTCTATACATATATATATATATATATATATATATATATATATATATGTGTGTGTGTGTGTGTATATATATATATATATATATATATATATATATATATATATATATATGCGTATATATATATATATATATATATATATATATATATATATATATATACACACACACACACACACACACACACACACATGGATAGATAGATAGCAATGTCTTTCGGCTTTTCCTGGGTAGGGGTCTCCACAGTGGATCACCAGTCCATAGATTGATTGGCAGTGGTGTTTATAAGGTGTCAATTGCCAGCGTGTTAACCGACCTTCACAGAAGGCACACACATACACACACGCACCTACCTGAATGTCTTTAAAACTCACTCGGCTGCAAGGAGGACATGCATACACCGCACAGAAGGAGCTCAAGCCAAGAACTGAACCGGAAAACCTCTTGCTGTGAGGCAACAACTCTAACCACTGTGGCTATCATATAATGACCCACCAATTTACGTTTCTCAGAAAATCAACTTCATGACTCCATTTTCATGAAAGTGCATTTCTCCGAAAATGCAATTTCGCGAAAAAACAAATCACTGAACAGCCAGTGATCTTGTTGTTGTACATCACAGCATAGTGAGGCATAAAAGCATATGACGTACAAAGTCTGACATATGAATATTCCCCTTTTCCCCACTGTAGTGTGGTCTCAGAGTTAGAATATATAAGTAGTGGGGATGTGGGGGGTTCAGCCCCCACATGGGTGGTACAGGCGGGCTTGCCCCCCTGATTAGTGTAATTATTGCGATGCACTTTTGCAAAAACGGCGCTGCAAAGTTGGTTTTCAGAGAAAAGTAAATTCCATGGGTCAAAGTAGACCCATATATATCTATTATATATATATATATATATATATATATATATATATATCTATATATATATATATATATATATATATATATATATATATGTTGCATATCTATTTGTTTAGCAGTAGGTATACTATTAAATTAGCTGTTACATGACTTTTAGTACATGTGTTCAGTGAGCTGACCTTCATTTTTATATTCTGCTACATTGCTGTTCAATAATAAAATGTTAGCTCCAATATTATAATATTAAACATTTTTACTGAACATTTATGTTCAAACACAACTTCATTGCTTTGCTGACCCTCCCAGAAAAAAAAAATATCCACATCTAAAAAGTGTCCAGACTTTTGCTTCATACTTTTTGTCCGTTCTTCATAAAATTTGTGGTTTTCTGGATTTTTGTGGCAAATCAGTGAGAACTGAATTCACAATAAAATGACAGACATTTGAATTTCAGACTTCATGTCCTTCAGAATATGTACTGAAAAACAAAATGTTTTATTCCAGCAACTGTCGAAGTTTATAAGAGAAATCTTTTTAAATTTTTTTTCTATTTTTGGGTCTTTGTCACCTCACTGCTTTTGCGTTTGTCCAGATTTTTTGTGCGAAGTGGTAGAGAGCTATGGCTTTCATTCTTTTCATATTGTAAACTGAAGTACTTGTGATTTCCCTGTAACAATACATTTTGTTAAGATTAGGGGAAAAGATGAATAAAACTAACTCACAGTACTTTGATATCTACTTGAAACTCATTCAGGAGTCAAATTTCACTGACTCATTCAGTTTACATACTGGAATACACTACTGTACTGCTTTTATAAAAACTTAAATTGTAATTAACTGATGCTTTTACATCTTCTTTAGTAATATTAATATAGCGTATGAATATAGTTCATTAATTTTTTACAAAATTGACATTAATGCATTTCATTATATATGTATTATACTATATAAATAATAAAATACTACATATAATAATATATTATATATTAGATTCTATTAGTATATTATGCATTCATTATATATGTATTAATGTATTTCATTATATTATGTACTGTATTAATGTATTCTAGAAAAATGTACCCATTAACGTCTTCAATATCTACATGACAATAATCTTCTCTCTCCCACCAAACATGGATTCACACTAGCACACAGCACTATCACTTCTCTACTATCCTTTACTGACACTGCCAACAAAGTTTGTGACTCAGTAAACATTATCTCTTCTCTGTTCTTAGCTCTATCCAAAGCCTTTGATACTGTCTCCCACCCCCAACTGTTATCCCAACTATCTCTTCTGGGCTTGACCAAAACATCCTTGCAATCGTTCACTAGCTATATCTCTAACAGATATCTGTCAGTCATATGGAACTCTAACTTCTCTCCTTACTTACCTGTTAGCACTGGGGTATCCCAAGGCTCACTACTTCTCTTCAGCATCTTATTAACCATTTTAATACTGCCACGAAACATGCCACCCTAATTCAGTATGCTGATAACTCTACATTAATCTGCTCTGCCAGGACACTTTCTCATCTACAGAGTTAAATTCAAGAAGCATTCATTTCCACTGAGTCTTGGCTCACTAACAACTATTTGCTACTTAACCGAAAAAAAAACTACACTTCTGCTATTTTTACCAAAACACTTTTCTCTAGATGCCTCTAACTTTGCTATTACTTCTCTGAACAATACTTTAATCAATGTGCTTTCACAAACAAAACTGTTAGCTGTAACTATTGATAACAATCTTAAGTCTGACCTATATTTCAGCAACATCAAAAAAAAAAATTCAAAAATTGGTCATGATGTATAGGGCTCAGAAATTAATCTCCAACTCCGCAAGAGTAACCCTTGCCACCACCTATGTCTTCCTCTCCCTTCTATATGCTTCACCTATTCTAATGAATCTTCTCCCTTCCATCAAAGTAAAACTTAGTCAATGTTGCAATAAAACAGCTAAATTTGCCACAGGGCAGGCCCACTACTCTCACCATTGCTCTAATCTCAAGTATCTAAATTGTCTCAACTACCCCACCTTCTCACTTTTAATCAACTAACATTAACTCACAAATTACTGTACAATTCCTCATTTCCCCAAACTACATCATCACTCCTTCAACACTATATTCCGTCTTGTGACCTACGCTCCTGTCACAATTATCTGCTATTTATAAACCTCAAAGATCTAATGGGGGGGGGTGTTAGTTTGTAATTACAATGGATTGCCAAATCATGGAATAGCATTCCAGAAGCAGTCAGACTTATACCCCACTACTATTCCTTCAAGTCTGGGCTGAAGGAACATCTAACCAATAATTGGAGCCGCCCACACTCCTTGCCATCTTAGAACTCTTTTCTGTCCCTTTCTTTCTCTAGATATATTCTACTTTGCTTCCTGCTTTACCTACTTTCTGGCCTCACTTCTCTTTAATTCCTTAACATTCTAATGTCCTTTCTTTATATTCTTACACTAACCTTTATCTATCCCAGAATTTGACTGAATTTTACTATTTAGGTCTCCTGCCAGAAATAGTGTATGACTTTTATGACCTATTACTTATTCTGTTATAAATTTCATGTATCATTCTGTAACATGCACATTAGGAACTCTCTTCTACCTTGTACTTAATGTATGGTCAGCTTTATTGCTTGCCTTTATATTTTGCTTATTTTTCTTTTAGTGTATTTCACATATTGTACTACTTTGTTATTGTCTTAATATTTGTAACCATTGTTCAATTTTTTAATTCTGTTTAATTTGTACTGAGAAGCTTTTCTCCCAGGGCCTCCACAGAAAATGGGCTCATACCCAGTCAGACTTTCCCAGTAAACAACTAGCTTTTAAATAAAATGATAACTTCAGTATTCTCTGATAAAATATCACATAACTTCATTACAAGGGTTTCCATTTGTTGTTATACAAATTTGCCATTCTAACAGTGTGGTCATAATTAACTCTATCACATTTATTGTTGTTGTATTCTCACTTTTAATAGGTAACCATATATCCCTGCAACATGGTGGTGCATGTGTGTATATATGTCTTATTTTTATATCTGTGTATATGTTTATGTGTGTGTTGAGATATATATATATATATATATATATATATATATATATATATATATATAGGTTTACTATCATATATTTGACAGTCAAAACAAATTCCTACATTAAATATCGACTTAAGAAGTTTGACTCAGAATGTCGAGAAGGTCAGAATGTCACAAACACTCTTGATGTTGTGAATTCGACCTTTCTCAACATCCAAAGACTGCAGTCCGACACTGCACATCACATGATGTGACATTTTTGCAGTGGGGCAAGCTCCCCTGCACCCCCACACCCCCTGCAATTATATATTCCAACTGCGAGATCACACTACAGTGGGGAAAAAGGTAAATTTCCCTTTCTCCACTGTACCACAATTTCTATTTATAAGATCAACCTCAAATATGCAAATGCACTGTGCATTCGCTGAACTGGGATGCGCACAAATGAAGGTTCAGCAACATGGGATTCAGCCAACCGTACTTTGACGTCCAGTGGTCACTGTACCTTGACTCAAAATTGTGATTGTAAACCATATATATATATATATATATATATATATATATATATATATATATATATGTGTGTGTGTGTGTGTGTGTGTGTGTGTGTTTATGTATATTATTATGGAGGTGTAAATATGAATTGTTGTTCTGGCCCATGGATGTTGACAGCACAGTGAATACAAACTCTGCTACACACCTGAAAGCACAGCCCAGTTAATCCTTGCATCATACAAGGATGGTTTAATAATTTTTATTTTCACATTAAGAAATGCTTAAAACATAATTATACTTTTGCAATCCAGCTATACAAGCAAATGTAGTACAAAAAAATGCATCCATAAGGAGGAATACACCCTTTATCTTAAATAGTATAAATTCAAATATCAAAACAGTCATAATATCTAACATCATTTTCTTTGTTGTATAAACTTTAATCATTAGATAGTAAGAATCATAGAAATCTTATCCTAAAATTCAACCCAAAATTGTGGTAACCATCAAGTATCTTAAAAAGATTGAGCAAGCATAGCTTCATATTCTACATTTCAATATAAGGGCCACCACAATATAGGTTCCCAGTTAATAACTAGGCCAGTGATCCATGAGGATCTGCAGAAGCCTAGCCATGCATTCCAATACATTTCTATCCCTAATATTGTAGTATGATTATCAAGATTCCCTTGTATTATGAGTATGAATATCCCAGGGCATGTAGACATTTACATTTCCACAATTTTAGAGGGTGTGTCTATATGCACTATTTAGGAAACAAAAATGATGCTTGACTAAGCAGTCAAAAATAATGTAATAAAAAAAACAGTCTGGTCAACAGGTAACAGCAAAGTACATACAGTGAAGCTTCTTTAACTGCCACATAGAAAACTTACAGAGTGCTGCATGACTGATGAAAATGTGAAATGGACTCTCCTTGTACAGTACTCCCTATGGAAAACAATGTAAAGTTGGAAGTAGTTAATGTTTCTTTTACACCGTGCTACAGCTAATGCCTCAGAAGCTAGCTCCATTGAATTTTCACTCTTTAGGTGAGCAAATGCTTCCTCACATCAACATTAATTAAAACAGTATCTCTGACTGCTTGAGATGGATTCCTCAAACTAGTTATCTTATACTTATCAAAACACAAGTGAAAGAAGTCCATAGGTCTAGGCTAATGACCACAAGGGCCTTTTTTAAGCCTAGCCATGCATCCCAAATCTCTAGAAAGTTCTGGTACCCTTGATAACTGTAAACAGGGGCTTGGGAGATGGAAAATTTACAAGCAGGGGCCTGGGAGATGAACCATTTACAGGTTGTCTGTGTTCATTAGGCACACAGGTGCCAAACTAGGGATGAATTTCCTGTTCCCCATCCAGTTGTCCAAGTTACACTTGAATTGGGTTAGGGAGAAACTCTGCTTCACATGGATGGGAAGCCTGTTCCACAGATGGGGTAATCTCTGCGATACATACCTGTCTCTCCAGCAGATCCTATTTATATCACAGGCAAGGTTTAAGTCTTTAGAATGGCTAATTCTGGAGCTGTTTGTTTTGTGGATAGGAAGTCCATCAGGGTGGGACTTGACAATGCCCTGTAATCCAGGCATAGCTCTCCCCTCAACAGCCTACAGGAGACAGAATACAGGGATAGGGCCTTGAGGTGCTCTGCATAGGACATTTTACTTATACCCTGTGTTGTTTTAGTGAAAAACCTCTGTGGACATTCCAGTTGTTGTATACTCCTGGTTAGGTACATACCAAAAATGCAACGTACTCAATAGTAGGTCTGATGAATGCTGAATACAGTGGAACAATGACTTCCTTGGACTTAGACGCCATATTTTTATTTATAAGTTGCGCAGCATAGAATGGTTTCCTCACTATTGTAGATGTGTGATGGTCAAAAGCTAGATTACTATCTGTGTCCCTAAGTCCCTGACTGCTGGGTCAACTCTAAGGGGTGTGTTCTCAATATGATGGTTACCAGGGGTGGATGTCTTCCTGAAGGATAGTATTATGCATTTCTTGGCATTTAGTTTTAGTCCATGGCTTTGACACCATTTTTTTGTCTGTGTCAACCCTTCCTGGGGAACATTTGTTTCAGTGTTGGATTCAGTGACAGCTCCTAATTGGCAATCATCTCCAAATTTAGTTAGCCAGAGACCATTGACATTGGCCTCAACTTCAGAGAAGTAAATACCAAAAGGAGCGGTCCAAGGACTGATCCCTGAGGGACTCCACTTCTTTTTAGAGGTGGACTTCCTAGTTCTCTCTTTATGAGTCCTGTCTGTGAGCCAGATGGCTACCCACTGGGTGACATATTGGTTTGTACCTAACTTCTTGAGTTTGGCAACAATGCCCAAGTGGGGTATTGGTCAAATGCCTTGGCCAGGTGTAGGTACACAGTGTGAAACATTTTGCCCTCATCCATTGTTTTGTTGACATTCTCAAAGAAGTCCACCAGATTAAGTAGGCATGACCTGCCCTTGATGAAACCCAGCTGTGACGATTCCAGTGTCTGGAGGTTTCCTTTGTCATTACTGATCATTTAGATAGTAACTCTTCCCATGGCTTTGCATATGAGACTGGTGAGACTTATGGGTTTGTAGTTTTCAGGATATGTAGATGGGCCACTTTTGTGCAGAGGGTTGATTGTTGCTGTTCCCCATTCATGAGGCACAAAGCATGGTTGGAGGCTACAGTTAAATAGTAATTCCACAGGATTTGATAGGTCTTGTTTCATGCTATTTAGAAGGCATCCTGGGATACTGTCTGAGCCCGATGATGCAGTGTTCTTGTCCTTAGAGACAGCACTGAGGACCTTTTCCTTAGTGATAGCAGGGGGAATTATATTTCATGGCTTTTCCTGCGGGAAGGTTTAGGGCGAGAGATGGGTAAAGTTGGAGATGAATTTGTCAGCTGGTAGGTTTGCTTTATCTTCTGGCTCAGTATAGGTGGCTCCATTTACAGTGAGCTGTGCACACAATTGTGTATTGCCTTTGAAGGTGCAGCATAGCTGAAGTATTTCTTGTAGCTGTCCTTTGCCTGGGAAGCCAGATTTACCTCAAAGTTGGCTTTGGTAGACTTGATTTGTCCTCTGAGTTGTTTTAGTTTGATGAGAGTGTTTTTATCTTTCTGAGTGCTGTATCTCCTAATCTAATTTTTGCCATGATTTTCTTCTTCTTGTTATACAACTTATTGATTTTGTGATTCCACGATGGTGGCTTGTTTTTTGAGTTCGTTCTGTACTTATTCCTGTTGGGTACAGATGCCTCTATGCAGTTATTAACAAGCTTGTATAGCATTCCTGTGAACAGTTCTGCATAGGCAGCAGTGTTCTCAGGGTCTACGGTGGCTTGAAATTTTGCCAGGTTATCACCTAATAGCACAATGTTAGCCTTAGAGTAGTTCCTGAATATACCAGGGTTAGCTGGGGGTCCAGGTTTTATTTTTACTTCAAAGGAGAACATTTTGTGGTCCGACCTTACCTGGGAAGGCATTACAGTAGGAGGTGTCTAGCACTTTCCCATGTTAGTGAGGATCAGATCCAGTATCTCTGCACCCCTGGTTGGTGTATTGAAAATCTGGTCCAGGGAGCTTGTGTGTACTAAATCCAGGAATCTCTGTGCCAGTACGTCTGGGGCCATCTAGGATTCCCAGTTAATAGTAGGGATAAAATATGTGGCTTTTGAAGGCAGTTCAGCTTTTCCAAAACCTGGACTTCAGTTTTGTTTCGATATTTGTTTTGGTTTCGTCTTGCTCATTTTAAAATATATCTTAGCAAGTCACTTCTGCTGGTGCTCATATCTTAATAGGTACTATGGCTATGTGTGTGTACAAATGTACTCCCACTGCTATTCATAAACTAGTTCAGAGCATTACATGAGAAATGGTGCATTTATGTCCACAGCTGTGGAAAAAACTCTGGCCCTCTGTTTTAAAGCTGTCTGTTCAAAAGACAAGCAAAATAAATAAATAAGATTTCATTACTCTGTAGCCTACATATTTAGCCAAAAATCAGTTTCCCTCTGCTGTCAGGAAATTAAATTTTAATGTGAAAACTGTTAAACATGTAAATCCACGTACAGACCAGTGACCCTTCTTATCAGCCCATTTAATATCTAAATTAAATGATAATATCTTCTTTCTTATTTACGTTGAGAAATTAACTAAATTATTTCACCATAAAGTACTTTTGCAGGGGAAATAGGGAAGGAAAATATTAATAAAACTAAAAAAATTGAAATGAAGCCCATTTTTTTTCATTTACCTCTAGTAAACCATTGCATTTTATGGACACATTGGAATACTAATGCCTGTTTGGCCTCCTGAATTTTATAATTCATTAATCTCTAAATTTCTCTGCATGGTGGGTCACAGCAAGTTCCTATGAAGTTGCTCAATTAATGAACAGCAAAAATACCTTTGAAATAAATGTAAGAAAACCTGTTCATGACTCCTTACAAAATGACTTTAAAGGCTACAAAACTGCTGCTTTGTTTTAGATATTTAAGTCTAATAACTTGCATTTATATTATCTTAGGTGTAGAATACATTAATATTGTCTCCTTATCCACTGAAGGAGAAACCAAATTAAATATTTAATTGGGAAAGGACAAATAAACAGGTATTTCCATTCAGTAAATTTGGGGTATGTGGTCACTGTACAGCTGGATAATGCCATTGATGTATATAAATTCAGCATGGCAAATGCTGTTCTATGCATTATTGATCATGTATCCACCTTCCAAAGGTACCCACAGTAGTATTCTACCTGTTATCACCATCTCGCCATTATGCTTCCAGCCCTGTAGAAAAAAAAAGTTACATTATAAAAGCTAATTTTACTTTATACTGGGATAACTTCAGCACTCCTACTTTGCTTTCATTACCTATAATATGTACAGATTCATAACGTCCCCAACATGCTCCCTCCCAACTAATAAGCACTTAAGTACTTCCTCATCTAACTGGTGACAGCAACACTACTCCATCAACCTTCCCCAAAATCTACTGTGTCTTAATGACATGTACACATTTTAAACCCATCTACTTATACATTTCAGCAGGAAACCCACTACCTTAATTACACCAAAAGCTCTAAAAATCATAAATGCAAAGAAAAGCAGACAACTGAGGAAACAAATGACAAAATTAAAAGGAGGCCTTTGTGTCCCACAGTTCAATTAATAACATATTCTGACATCGAAATTGCTACAGCTTAGAGGAAGAGAGGGCATTCTTTAAAAAATATATATTACTTTTTCCTTGTTGATCTCAGAAATAATATAAAAACACATTTAAAGCATATATGCTTTATAACAATAAGCATAGGGGAAAAATCACATGAGACCACAACTTAAGTAAGTATTAAAATGAGAAGCTGCATATTGCACAAGTTAATATAAAACCCTTCCCCATATTAAGCCAGTCACTCACATCCAAACATATTACCTACTACACCTCAAGAGATTGTCTGCTACTCTATTAAAGGAACTAGTTAATACAGACTGTGGTCCAATAAACTGAAAACTAGACTGCAATACTGTCCTCTTTTTAAATACCCTAATCTAATTGCAAGCAAAATTCTTTCTCTAAAAAAGAGTATTAAAAGAACTTTGACTCTGTAGTTCATTGCTTAAGTTTAGACAAAACTTCACAAAAAAAAAAACCTGCTCTGTGGTCCTTATACAAAAAGAGTAGACTCTTTGATGTGGCTGGGATACTCCTGTATCTAAAACCACTACAAAGCACTAATTAACAGTGCAAAAAATTACATGAAGCATAGATTAGAATTCATAAACCAGTGTCCAAACAACTTTGAAAAGAACTAAATCCCCCCATTACCACCACCAAAAAAGAAAAATAAAAAAAAATGTGACCAGACAAAAAAAGTTACAGTAGTCTTCACTGGCCAGTCTTCTAATGAAGGTAGCACAGTCCAAGCTGCTTAGGGTAGTCCTAACTTATAAATCCATACCTCCACTCACTTTGACTCTCGTAGCTTATTTTAGATTTGCATCACTTCCTTCTCAACCATAAACATACATGTCAGGAATTTTAAATCTCAAGCATACCTCTCAACTGTCCCTGATTTTGACTCAAATTTCTCTCTTAATCCCTCCTGAAGCTGGTGACTTTTGGACAAAAGGTGATGAATTACACTTATTAAATAATGCCAACAATTAGAGTTCCAGACTTCTTTTACTTCCAAAAATGTATATTAATACACACTCTCTTATTCTGTCAATGTCTCAAGTTAATAGTACAAATATTTTAAAACTGCCCTAATTGTCCTTGATTTCTGGATTTATCCCTGATTGGTTGACAGCTATGACTCCAAGCTACCTGGGTCCACTGGACTCCTACCTCATTTCTTTCCTGTGTATTAAATTCATTTCCGCTCCTGCATAACGTAATGACTACCTCTTTCAACATGGAATCTTCATAGACCAAAGGAATGCCTCTGTTAACATATCTGTACCCATAAAACTTAAGACCTCAACATTACTCAATGGTGTTAGTGCAGTAGTTTCATTAGAAATTATTTGAAAAAATGTTCACTTACTTCAAATATCACCTAGACAACTAAAATATACTTACAGACTGTGATATACCCCATGCTGTGCCCCATGCTCCTGTCAGAAAGTGTACACCAGGGATCCGTAGTAAGTCCATTAATATTTTCATTCTTTATGAGTAACATGCTATCTCTCAAATGCTTGCTATATGTATTTGTTTTTAGCATATCCTACTATACTGCTCTGTTCAAGTCTAACTGAACCTCAATTATAAACTATATACTGTCTTTCTTGGAACTATTACTATATATTGTATTTTGTCTCTGCCATTGCTTGGAGCTTTTCTCCCCGGGCCTCTACTGAAAATGGAAATATATCCAGCTAGACTAGCACGGTCAACAAATGTAAAATAAAAATAAATAAATCTTTAGTACTCTCTCACTTCTGCTGAATGCTGAAGACTCTTGGTCGATCCTCTCATACTGATCTAAATATCTATGCTTGTCTACAAATTGGTTCCAACTTCATGAATGTCTAACATCCCTCTCTCACGCAAAAAATACTCAAAAGCAAAATTGATGTTGTTTGGCATATTGGATAATAAGTACTGGGGACAGCCACTAGCTACCATGGCCCATCCTGAGCAGGTCATATAATACAACTAGACCTTATTTTTGAATGTCAAGACTTAAGGGTTAACCTGTCACTCTCTTTAAAAATACATTAAAAACAGCCCATGGATTCCTAGTCCCCATGAAACCTTTAGAAAACCGAAACAGTGAATTATTTACTATTTCATATGGTAAACTGTCCTGCCGATCATCTGCAGCTCTTCAAGTAATATATCTTCACTGAATACATGCCTAAACAGAGCATGTTACTAACCTGGGCCTTAGCAAAGGAAGAGCAACACTCCAGCACCTTGTTCAAAGCCCACATACTAACAGCATCACAATGTAATGTCTGATATGTTATACAAACTACTCCAGCTTTACATCTGCCCTACTCTAGTAATCAGACTTCCTGTCAGGCCACTCTACTCTTCTACAATAGCCTGTTTCATGTTAGCTTATTCCACTATAACAGTGTCACCAGTTAGCGTATTTCATAGTAACAGTGACACCCTCACCATTTAACCTCCATACTCTGGTATCACAATCTGGGAATTTACTTCCTCAAACCAGTACCACTAAACTTAGTTTATCCCCCTTTGAGCCCAAAATAAAACTCAAAAATTTGTATCAGCCCAACTGATAGCTACTCAATAGACTCCTTATTATCACACAACAGGGCATAGATCAATTTATTATACATACACACATCTGGAGCTGTACCTTGTATATATGCTTCGTATGTCGTATGCTTACTGACTGACTTGCTACTTCTAACAGAAACACGTGTGCCACTCCACTCAAACTTACATTCATACTGACCGACTGACTACACAAAATGGCACTGATCTTGCACTTGCTCAGTAATGTATAAGCAGGTGGTGTCTAGCCACAGTGGCTGACTAGGTTCAGTATACACACACTGATCTACAAATACTACCAACAATAATTTATTCAATAACAGCAAAAAGTCATAAATTATTTCCATAAATACATGTGCACCCTTACAGTTCACTAAGATTGTCAACTCTTTGAAATGACATTTCTTCTAACTAAACAAACCATATTTTACACAAAACTCAGAATTTCCTTTGCTCACTTTGACTCTACAGTTCTCTTGATGGTATCTGTACACTGATTCACTTGTATGAGTCTTGGCTGTACTATCTATACCTTTATAGTTATAAATCAAGTGAAAGACCAAACTTATTGATAATCACTGAAGGTGCTCTATTCAATTTAATTTTAAAATCGGCATTTTTGCAATGGGGGGTTGCACTGCCCATGTGAGAGGCTTCACTCTCTCCCCAGTTACTTAAATATTGCAGTAACAAAATGTACCAGCATTGGTGAAAAGGCGATATCTTGATGAAGTCACCCATTACCACTTTGTAATGCTGCTCTGACTGTAATTTGCAGAACTTTTATTTTTGATTGTGACCATGAGGCTGTAGCTGAAAACTGACCCTTGTGACCAAGCTTTCCTTGTAACTGTGATTGCGAGCATTATGGGGTATAGGTTGTATAACTCCGCATGTGTGGGTAGTGGAACTTGGTCTCTCCTTCAGAAATATTGGTTATTTATTTTTATTTGGTGTGTGTCAAGTTCATGTTTTGTATTTTCTTTCTGGATTTTTAATTTTATTCTTTCAAAGCTTTCAGAATTTTAGTTTCAGATTAGTTTCACATTTATCTCCTTCATTCATTTAGGATTCAATCTTTTGGCAAGGAGCTTGTTAGTCCAGCTCATATATCAAGTAAGTGAACATTAAAACAATGTATGCATATACTGCAGTTTAACTACAATTACTTCAAGAGAAAGTGGTAAGTTTAAATTGCCACAAATTGAACATGCTAGTATTCACTACGCAGACAAAAGATGAGAAGTAAAAAGGGGCGTAGGGCAAAAGGCTTTATAAAACAGCCTATGAAAAACTGACACTCTTTCATCAGGAGACAGTTTCCAAACCATGGTGACCAGTTAATGCCTCAGAGGCAGGAGAGCTATAGTTCTTCAGATTACAATGCTATTTAAGGCTCACTGAAAGCAGCTAATGCAGTAAAGGGGGGATGCTACTTATCACCAAAATTAAATAGCCTTGGAACCTAGGAACAGTGTTAGAAAAGTGATCACAGGAACCATAAGATACTTACTCATGTATACCTTTTAAGAAGACACTTAAAAGTTCTTGTCACCCTTTACAAGCACTTAATAGTGCTCAACTACCAAATAGAGCACCTCTGTAAATGATGGTCTGAGAGTAAACTTATGTCTATCCATCTAGTCTTCAAAAATAGCCTTAATGGTGGGCAAAGCTGTACTTTTTTTCTTGTAGTGGTAAAATTCCATAGGCTAGAAAAATATTGAGTTAGTAACTTATCCTTCCAGGATGTCTTATTTAACTGTTGGTGTAGATTTATCTCACCTCCCTCACCTCCTTCAGTGGTATCAACTCTCACTCGCCCACAAACTAGTAAACCATCCACTAAATGTCCCATCCCTCCAGAATCTACTCCAACCCTATCGCACCACCAGACCACTAAGATCCAGCAACAAAAATCACTTGCAGATCACTAAAGCCAGTAACTCTGCTGGTGAAGCACTATTCTCTTGCACCATAGTCAAATTATGGAACTCCCTTCCACCCACAATTACCTCCGTACCTTCATGCACCTACTTCAAAACTTTACTAAAAGTGCACCTAAAAACATGCTGGCTATGCCCTTGCAACTCCCACTCTAATATAACCCACCCCATCCAACCACTACCTTTCTTTCCACTCCACTAACTACCTTGATTATAGCAAGCCTAGTACTTATTATACAGCAGGAACTTCTTATTGTAACATTTGTTAATGTCTGTTATGTACTTCACAGATAAATATTCTAGTTGTCTACTGATGTACTATGTTCTTCATCTGTAAATATGTTGCAAGTAATTGCTAAGTTAAATTGATAATCGCTATGTAATCCAATGTAACTACTGTCTGTTTATTTTAACTGTGGAGCTTTTCTCCCTGGGCCTCCGCTGAAAATGGACCTATGTCCAGTCGGACACTCCCGGTCAACAAATGTAAATAAATAAATTTAGGCTCCTAGTATGGGTCTTTGTAGAGCCATTGCCTTTGTAAAGAAATAGTTCATCAGATAGGATTGGGACTTTCATAGTTCGAAAAGGGAGATACATGTCATCTTGGTGGAGCTGGTAGGCTACTGATTATAACAATTTCATGATGGGTCTGTTTAGGGAAGACTGGTAAGATGGGGTTGGCATAATGGATATGGTCATCACCTCCTAGACAAAAGTTACACTGTTTGAATCCAACCTTGGGTTATTGATAAGGTGTGCCCTTCAGGGCAGTTAGCTAATTTTCACCTATAGGCTCATAGGTAGGTACTAAGCTATCTGCCCGAGGGCATTTATAAGCTTAGCCAGAGTGTGTCGGCTTTCGCCGCCCCATTGATTAATTAACTGATCCTCTGTCAAGCAGAGTCAATGAAGTAATCCCAGGGGTGTATTTTCTGTTACCCATCCACTCGTCAAGGTTTCTCTTGAAGAGTGTTAGTGAGGGGCTCTACCTGATGTAATTTGGAATTTTGTTTCAAAGCATGGGGAGTCTCTGTGACAGGAATCTATCCCTCCAGCATGTTCTGTTTATTGTTGTGGTGAGGTTTAGCTCACTAGAGCATGTGGCTCACAGTGACTTGGATTTCTTTAGGTGGAGCATGTCCATCAATTCTGAGTTGGACATGGCTTGTAAGTCAGGCAGAGATCACCTCTGTGTAAGCGATATGCCACTGAGTACAGCCGAAGTTTTTTCAGTCGGGCTGCATAGGACATATGTTTGAGACCAGTAATCCTCTTGGTGAGGTACTTATGTGGTCTTTCCAGCTGTCGGAAGTGTGTTGTGAGATACATCCCAAATGGGGCATTGTACTCTATGATGGGTCTAATGAGTGACGAGTAGAGGGGCACTATAACCTCTTTATTTCTAGATGCGAAACATTTAGTAATTAAATGGGCCACATAGAAGGATTTTCTAACTACTTTGGCAATATGATTGTCAAAGGAGAGATTACTATCTACCTGGGTCCCCAGATCTCATATTACCTCTTCTGTATTAAGGGGGCTGCCACCTATGTGGTAATTCATGGGTGCTTTGTTTTTCCCAAATGGGATGACTATGCATTTTTTGGCATTTAGCTTGAGGACATGACTTTGACACCAGGTGTCTGTCTCAGTAAGGCCCTTTTGGAGGATGTCCGTGTCAGCCGGAGAGTCAATTATGGCTCCCAGTTTGCAGTCATCAGCGAACTTGGTTAGCCATAGTCCTCCTGTGTTTGCCTGTACTTCTGAGAAGTATATGCTGAACAGTAGGGGTCCCAGGACCGAGCCTTGCGGGACACCACTTGTGACTGGTTTAGAGTTGGACCTGGTGCCTGCTATTCTTACCGTCTAAGTTCTGTATGTAAGCCAGTTGGCAACCCATCTCATGACCTAGGGGTTTATGTTCAGGCTGGTGAGTTTTTCTGTAATACCTGAGTGGGGAATGGTGTTGAAAGCCTTGGTGAGGTCAAGGTAGGCTGTGTGAACCACCTTTCCTTCATCTATGGCCTTGGTGATTGTCTTGAAGAATTCAACCAGGTTTAGTAGGCATGATCTGCCCTTAACAAAGCCGAACTGGGTTGGGTCAAGTGTTTGGAGGTTCCCAATGTCTTTGTTAATGATTTCCATGATGATGTGCTCCATAGCCATGCAGACCAGGCTTATGGGGTGATAGTTACCAGGGTCAGTTGTGGCCCCTCCTTTGTGGAGAGGAATAACTGTTGCTGTCCACCATTCTATGGGCATGCAGCCTGTGGAGAGGCTGAGGTTGAGCAGCGTATTTAAGTGGGGGGTAAGTTTGTTCTGTAGTTCATGCAAGACGCAGGCTGGGACACCAACTGGTCCCATTGACGCTGTGTTTTTGGCTTTTGAAAGGGCTGTTTTCACCTGTGCGTCTGTGATTTTTGGGACACTACACTTTTCCGGTATTGTTGTGGGCCCTTTTGGAGGAGGGGGGGTGAAGTTTGCACTGAATCTATCTGCCAGGATGTTGGCAATATCAGTAGGTTCAGTATATTGTGTGCTATTTTGCACTAGTTCAGTGCATATCTGCGAGTTGCCACTTAGATTCTTAACATAGCTAAAGAAGGCTTTGTGGTTATCTTTTGAATCCTTGGCTATTTTTCTTTCAAAGTTAGCCTTGAATGATTTCAGAAGGGACCTTCATTTCTTACTGATATTGATCAGGAATGTCTTTCCTTCTTGGGATTTGCTTTTTTTCTGAACTAGTTTCCTCCTTCTATTGTATAGCCTGTTTATTGCTGGGGTCCACCAAACTGGTTTCCTTATTTTAGAGCAGTGAGTCTTGGTTTTGCTAGGGATGGCATGATCCATGCATCCTTGTAGGTGCTCACAGAGTGCATTTGTAAAGGTTTCTGCATCTTGGGCAGCATTATCCTTTAGCGTGGGGGCTGTGAAACTTACCACCTCCTGTCTTAAGTAAGGGAAGTTTGCTTTAGAAAAGTTTTTTACTGTGGTTTCCTTAGTTGGGGGGTGGTGGTGGGGTGTGGACATCCAGAGTGATTAGCTTGTGGTCTGATCTTACCAGTGATGGGTTGACTTCTGGTATGGAACACCTGTCGCCCATGTTGATGATGACCAGGTCCAATATGTTTTCACCTCTGGTAGGGGAATTTATCAGCTGATCCAGGATGTTTGAGTTGATGAATTCCAGGAAGAGCTGGGCCTGGGAATTTGTACTCGAGTAGTTTTCCTAGTGAATGGTAGGGTAATTGAAATCGCCAAATATCAGGGTGTTCGGTAGGACCTTCATGTTTTCCAGTGTCTCCAGAAAGGTGGAGTGGTGGTCCTGGGTCATGGAGGGTGATCTGTAGCAGGCCACAATTTGCATTGCAGATTTGCCCAATGTTAGTTGCACATGGATGATCTCAGAGGTATCATGCTGCACCACTAACCTGGAGGTGTAGGTATCCTTGATGAATATGGAGTCAACCCCTTCTTTTGTGTTTCGGTCCATGTTCTGTGGCCGAAACATGTGGTATGAGTTGTAGCCCAGTAGTGCTGGGGTGCTCTCTGGAGCCTTGATCCAGGTTTCAGTTACTGCACAGAAGTTGACGTTCTCCATACTGAGAAGTGCTTCAAGCGCGTGCATTTTGAGATTTAAACTCCTGTCACTGAGTAGCATAACCCTCAGTTTTTTGTTACTTGTGCTGTTTACGGAGGTGGGTTTGACTTTTGAGCCTTTCCTAAAAAAGGCACTATGGGGGCAGCAAGAGCCTTGGCCAGTATTCGAAAGCCTAGGGTGACAGGTGCAAGCCATCTCTTGTGAAACAAAGCGGCTTGTCGAGCATGTCTTCCCAGGCTGACAGACACTGGATCCCCTTTGAATGACACCAGAAGCTTAGCCAGTTGTTGAAATTGATATTTTTTTCTTTATACTGAGGTATCATTCTTGGTGAGGGCAGGATGCTACTCGGGGTCAGGGTCATACCAGCCTGGGCTGCATGATCAGAGAGCTCTTCCATGTCTCTTTTCATGTAGTTCAGGGGGGTACATCTCAGGTCATTCACACCAACATGAACAATGACAGAGTCATATTTGTACTTTTTCTGGAGTGACCTGAGTGCTTGTGTTATGTGGTGGATTCTGGCTTCTGACAGGCAACTAACAGTAACCCTCTGCTTGTCCAGCCTAGTGAGTGGGACGTCAGTGTGCCTGACTATAGAGTCACCTATTACTACTGTGTTAGGTATGGTATTTCGCCTTAAGGGCTGTGATTGTGAGGCACACTGATTTTGTGTTTTATGTGTTGTCTGGTTAGTTGACAGGAAGTGCAGGTTGTTTGGGTGTCTGCTTTGGAGGTCTCTGATGCTTTTGCAGGTTTTTATTTAGAGCCTCCGAGTATGATTTTGTGTATTTATGTGTATTTTTTGCCAGTGCTGTTTTAGTAGGTCTGTGTGCAGCTGGAGGTGTAGTGCAAGTGTTAACCTTATCCTCTTAAATGTCTGTTCCAGTCTTGGGTGGAAACAGCTTAGCTTCCAGTTTGGCTGTATAATTGCATCTCTTGCATATGTTAGTGTTTTGTGGTAGGAGGAGAGGGTTGTCTGTGTACATGAGGCAGTTGTAACATTGCCTCAGGATACCCAGATTCACCAGCTGGGCTGAAGAGTGCACCTGAAGTTGCCCTTTAGTCATGCCTGAATAGTTGGGTGAGCTGCTTAGTCGCTTGGTTGGTGAGGGGTGAATAAAGAGCCTTGCCTTGCTGGGCAATCAGTGTCAGGATATATTAGTGCTTGCTATTAGGTCTGAGCAAGCGCAAGTGCTGTGCTATGAACCTATATGGGCAGCAGAATAACTTAATTTTACATCAGCCATCAGATGACACTGAAAATTAGGGGCACAGTGGATAGCAGCTCAGAGTTTTAAAATAATATGGCATGTGATGCTGTGCTTTGCTTAACTCTCACTCATTTGTTTATTCATCCCTTCATGCATTCATTTTTCAGTACCTGCTTTATTCTATTCATGGTTTGTGGAGAACAAGGCTCATCCTAAGCCAATAGACATACGGTATAAACCCAATAAAGTGCCTCAAAATAAACTACTAAATGAGTACTCTGAGCCAAAGTAAGCTCACATCACTTAGGTAGCGTATACCATGTCAGTCCATTTTCATTAAAAGCCAAACACAGTTGAATGAATACACTTGTATAATACTCATGATTCACAAAAACAAATATAATTAAATCTGTTTTTTGAAAAGAATGAAAAAATGCAAACCTTGAATCCCATGGGATGGTTCACTTGGGAATAGTAAAATCTTTTTAGAAGTAACATTAATGCTCCAAGTTGGAGAAGGTTTATGGATAAGGAAATGGCCTATTGAATGCAATGTGTTAGAATATGGTACATTGTGATATTCTGGGCAGTAAGCATACACACAAATTAAGACACCTTGTCTGACCATCAAAACAGAAATACAGATTTTCTACATAGACAGTTGACACCGCACATTGTACATATGAGCCTACTGCCACAGACTGCTTGATAGTAGATGAATCTTTTTCAAATCCTGGTATCTGACAAGTAAATGTCATGCCTTGATATAGAAGTGTTCCTTAGGAGATAATGGATAAGATGGCAATTGTCTCTAAGTAGTGATTCACTGAATGATGAACAACATAAGGACCGTGTTACAGTAAGGTAGTCCTGGAGCAATCTGCCCCAAACATTCCATAGCTTCAGAGCTAAGTACTAGGCTAGCTGCCCTTGCAGGTGATTTTAAGCCTTGTCAGTTCCCCTTTTTGTGCTTGAAATAACCTATCTCATTTAGATATAGATTGCCCTTATCCATCCCATGGTCTTCTTCTTTCGGCTTTTCCCGGTAAGGGTTCGCCACAGTGGATCATCTGTCTGCTCATGATTGGCAGTGGAGTTTTACGGTGTCGAGTTGCCAGCCCGGCACCCAACTTAACACAGAAGGCACACACACATGCACACACAAACACCTAGGGCCAATTTGGAGTGTCAATCCACCTACTGCATGTCTTTGGGATGTGGGAGGAAACCCACGCGACCACAGGGAGGACATGCAGACTCCGCACAGAAGGCACCCCAGCCGAGAATTGAACCGGAGAACCTCTTGCTGTGAGGTGGCAATGCTAACCATTGCACCACCGCAGCCACCCTCAAAAGTTGAAACCAAAATGCCTGCATTAAATAAATTCTCTTTTCCGCCCAAGATGTAGAGTTATACTATAAATGAATTTTTTTCCGTTTTTTTTTTTTTTTTTTGAAGTGGGGGGAGTGGAAGCAGATGTATGTGAAGTCAAAGCATCCTATGCACTGTTTTGATAACTCACCTGTAATGAATTTCAATTTGCAGATACATTAGTGCAATCATTATGGTTCACTTCTGAAAATGGCGCACCACACACTTCCTTCAGTGTGAGCAAAGTCATGTTTTCAGTGATATTTTTCACACATCTGAATATGTATTTTACTAGAAGGTCAAGAGAAAAAAGTCCTACTAGATCATAATGCATTTAGGTTATACCAAATGCAGTACTTTTTAGCATATCTCAGTGCATCTCTCTTCTTGTTATTTCTAAAGACCCTTAAAAGTTTCATGAGTGAGGCTTTGTTAATAATCACCACCATACAGCCTGTGGAAAGGTGTTTAGCATGCTGCTGCCTGGGAAAGCTCTATACCACTTTCCTGTGTGTGTGTGTGTTGCGGAAGTCCATTTATTCGAAAATGCACCTTCGCGAAAATCAATTGAGTGAAGAAAAAAAAGACACTAAACACAGCTCCCCTGCGCCCCCCCCACATCCCCCCACTTATATATACTAACTCCGAGATCGCACTACAGTGGAATTATATAATACCTCCAATGAGAATAACTGAGATCATACCATCGATAATTTGAAGGGACTTATGCATAGGATAAAGCATTCAGGAGATGGTAGCAGTCCACATAATAGTTCATCTTCAAATGAGACAAAGATCTGTACATGAATCCACAGCATAGAATGTGTTAATACCAAAGAACAGGAACATAAAAGAAGACAGAAATGACCCTGTCTTCATAAATGAAACACAGAGCTGTAACATGTCAGGTAAGCCATACAGAGGTAAAAAATCATATTGCTGTTAATAAACTGATGGGATGCCGAGACAGAACTCAGATGAGGAAAAACAGAGATTTGCAGTGATAAAACTCCATAGCACAACCTTCTTAAATTTATATCTTGGTGCATCTAGTGATATATGAGCAAAAGTGATCAAAAAGTCTCCCAGAAAAAGATGTGCAGCATCTTGTAAATCCAAGACAGGTCAATTTCTTATGGAGACTAGCATTTATAGATAGAAGAGAGCACGCTATGGAGAGGGCAGGGCTATATGAAGTTGTAAATGTTATAAATTCAGTGTGAATCAATCATTATCATGTAACCATATATGTCGTCCATTTAATAAATGCCTCTACTGCATTTATTGACCATAAACATTCCTGCTACATTTCTGTTTCATTTGTAGTTCATACAGTACATCTACCACTCTGTCTGTACTGAGTTCTGTTTACTGTAGCTGTGCTAACCGTTATCATAATCCCTGCTGTCGTTCTACCTTATGATTATGTTATAACCCCCCAAAGTAAACAGCATCTAGAAAGAATATGTTTTTGCCTGTGTATGCCCTTCTTTATAACATAAAGGCACATGGAAAATGACATCAGGAATATACGACACCCGAGGAATAGTCACATTATGAGATTAAGCTGTCTTGGTAATAATAGCATTCTGAGGTGTTTGATGGCAGCCTAATTGTGTCTGCAACCACATAAGTAACATGTCTGGCAAGAATGCACAGAGGTTTGAGTTGTTAGTAAGCTTCACCACAGAGTCATGGGTTTGAGTCCTTCATTCTCTACTTGTGCAGTGTGTGACTATAAGCAAGACTTAATCAGACAGTGCAGGCAGTATTCTTGAAATGCAAGTGTGCTTAATCTGTTAAGAAGCAAAGTCAAGCAAAATAAATGAATAGCCATTGTGTTTTTTTTTCTTATACACTGCACTGGAGGTGGAACAGGATATGGCTGCATTACAAAGATTTCATCCAAAATCCATAATATTGACATCCAGATATATTTAAAAAATAATAATTGTGCCTTGAAAATTACTTTCATTTCCACAACACTAAAATCCTGATCCTTGCAAGGATGAATATTCCATTTAAATTTACTTGGTTACCTCTAACTTCATACTAGACTTTGATTTAACAGTCACACATAATAATTAAGAATCACCATGGAAAGCATATAACTGTGCAAGAGAAATCTAACACCAATATACTGAAGCAGTCCATCACTGTGTATAAAGCTGAAAGGCGAAGACTTAGAAGGAAAGGGCATGGAAAGCATCTGTAAGATTAAAGTCAAATGTATGGAGATCTTTATTGGGAGACGTTGGTAGGGCCTACAATGTCCTTCCAGTCAGAGTAGCAGAATGCATTAGAAGGCTAGAAGACACTCTAAAGTATAAACAACTATGTAGGGGCATCTACACAGAGAATAGCAAAACAAATGGGATAGATAAGAACTGCTTGCTTTCCTTCACTTTTGGGCCTGTGACTATGGGCAAGTATTTATGCACACTATGAACCTGTGGCTCCTTGATAAATGTTTCATTATCTTTGCCACTATGAAGGTCAAGAACCCAGGTACTCAGCTGATGCTGGAAAGTGCAAAGTGAGTAAAACGGATCTTTATTTTATTTTTATTTAACATTATTTTATTGCATTTGTCGACTAGGTTTTCAGATCTGTTTTCACAATCAGAGCCCGGAGAAATGCTCTAGAATGCATGTCTTTAGAATGTGGGAGGAAACCGAGTACCCGAGGGGAAACCCCAGACACGCAGGGAGAACACACAACTCCACACAGAAGGCACCCCGGCCAAGAATCGAACCAGAGAACCTCTTGCTGTGAGGCGACAGCATTAACCGCTGCACCACTGCGCCGCCCAGATCTTATTCATTTGAAACCTGAAAATATCCACTAAGCGCAAGCACCACTTTTTTGAGATAATGCAGCAGCGTAAATCAGGATAAACATCCTTCTTAGAATTGCACAGTGTATCCAAGTAGTAAACTGAAGGAATCAGAATGAGGTCTTCAAACTACAACTCAGTAGTGGCTATCAGCCTTAAAAATCTGTGCTATACTCTCAGACTAGATGTATACACTTTTACCCACTGTGACATCATAAGAGCAAAAGTCTAAATCAAGATCCTTGGATTTCGGGACTCTCTGCTGGTGAGGAAGCTAATCACTTTTTGTCAGTAAGTTGCTTAAACTGATAGAGCTGCTTTCTGTTACATCTGTTCCACTTTGCTTTGTATTTTGAAAAATCTGCTTGGCCTAGTGTTTTTGTTCTATGTGGCAGATAGACACTTAAATTACCCAGGCTGCACATTTCATATGCGTTTTTTTTTCCAATGGTTAATTTCTTTCCTAAGTGATACTTAAATGCATAGAGTATATCCGTGGCCTTAACTTTTCTTCTAAGACTCAAGGCTTGCAAAAGCTACAGGCACTGTTGGTGACTCCCTGCTGATTATTTTATCCATCCACATTCCCATTCCTTGATCTGCATTTTTAAACTTGGTGATTTTTAAGCTGCACTCCCTTACTGTAAATTAAGCTTTATAAGCTCCTCCTTTCCTATACTGCTTTTGATATCTTAACTTATTTATTTGCCTTTTATTATGCTAATTTTGAAAAACAGTGCATTTTGCCTCTCGTGGTCTCTTCTACTGATTTATTTGCTCCGAATTTATTATCTAGCTGTTGGATAAAATAATGCATGTTTATAGTCTAGCAAGCTTTTGTCTGTGTTACTGCATCAACATGACAGAGAATTCTCCATCTAGTGGCAGTGGGTGGTAGTCTGGCCTGTATAGGTTGGGGAAACATACTAGAGATTCCTGCTTGTAGTTGTTTTTTTGGTCAGAGGGCTTATTAATCAGCTGACATTTTTTTAGTGCCTTTATAAATCTTGCACAGTTGAGTGGATCTTGGCTCATTTCTATAAAGCAAAGTACTTTTATTGAATAATCACACGTTTATAAGCTGTTTAAAGTACACTCCTTTTACCTTGAATTACTTATTTCCTTTTCTTAAGATTAAGTTTGTTTGTGGTAGTATTTCACTCTGGACACTCTTTTACTGTGCTTTTATATAAGGAGGACTTGGATTATTCATCTAGAGGCAGTAGGTGTTTGCCTGGTATATGTCACTTGGTCTGGTCTATCTGATTTGGGAAGCATATAAAAGGGCTCTAAGTGTAGCTGTTTTACTAAGCAGAGGGCTCAGTAGTCAGTTTTCTGTATTGCCAGCGCTGATATAAATTTGGCACATTTGCATGGAGCTGCTCAGTAAGCCAGTGCCCTGTACAAATGCAAACATCTAGAAGTACAATTCTCTTTATAACTACCCATAAAGCAGTAAGTATACAGGAAATACCTTGCACATTAACAATCTTAGGGCAGCTAGTTGAACACTAATGGCAGTATTATTAAATTAATTATTTTGTAGCCTAGTCTGCCTTTGAACCCCTCACAAAAAATAACCCTTAACAGCCTTCTGCTAACTCCTGTATTGTAGACTCTACAACAGGGAAAAGCAATTTCCTAATTTCTCTGTAGCCAGCCTGGTGGATATGGGTATTCTGAGAGAATGCAACAACTGTCTCATGTTTACTGACAACCACTTAATCCTTTAAGTAGTGGACACAGTACTGATGGATGGGTAGAAGGTTGGCATAATGGTTAAGGTGTTTACCTTACACACACAAGGTGCAGAGTTTGATTCGGATATGGGGTAATTGGCTAGACGTAAATTGGCCAAATGGGTAGCTAGCCTAGTACTAATCTATAAATCTGTGAATGTATGAAATAGGTGTACATACACAGTGTCACTGGAGGCTAAATTCTCAGAAAAAAGCACACATCGGGCTGTCAAAACTACATATAGAGCACTCCCCACACACAACACACACAGACCAATATACACCGAAGCACTTAAATGTAATCTTCCTAAACAAAAAAAACCTCCTAGAACATCCATTAGCAAAGATTATCCTCAGCAAACCCAAAAGCACTCAACAAATGCCACACCCAACAATAACATTCATGTGTGCAGTTACCAAGACATGATATAAAGTTGCAGAGAGTACCCTGGCAGTGCAAGGGTTTAGTTATTTGTTTTTGTTAGTATCTTAAATGTTTTAAAAAGTTGCTTTGCAGTTTAGAACTTATGAAATAAAAGAAGATGAGGTAAAATAATGCTTGCACACTGTATGAAATTGTTAATAATACTGTGAAAGTTAAAGATGCGAAAAACTTATGGAATGGAGGGTGGAGACTGGAAGCTGCTTTGAAATGTGAAAAAAAAAAAAACAAGGTAAAACACCCGCCAAGTATTATTTCTGTGGCTGGTCATAAATGGATATTAAGATATTCTGGCAAGCCTAAATCAAGTTTCTTTTGTAGGGACTTTCTCATGCAATTAATGATTGTGATAAGGTACAATGTAACCAGTGTGAGAAGAAAGAGCATACAGCAAGGGAGTGCATGCCTGAACGCAGGTTGTGTGAAAAAAAGGACACTTTTTGATGGATTGTCAAGAGCAAACAATAAATGATAAACAAGGGTATGGGGAAGGAAGTGTACAGGAGGAAGGACAGCAACAGGCTGGGGAACAGGGTGAGCTAGGTGAAGAAGAAACTGTATAACAAAAATTATGTAGGGGGGGAGATGAGGAGAGAGAGTAAGGAGAAGTGAATGACATTGACATTTTTTTTAATTTCTAGCTAGCAAAAATTCTGTTTCTGAGGATAAAGGATTATTTATACAAAACCCAGGAAAAATATTCAGTTTCAGAAAGAGCAAAAAGAAGAAAACAAACATTTAAAAATATTTCCCCTGAAAGTAAAAAGAAGGAAAAGCAACAAGTTTGGAGTGCTTTCAGTAAATGCGATCTGTATTATTAACACTGTTGATTCCTGACAAGTGTGGAAAGACTGCAACAGAAAAATTGTGGGGGCAGAAATACAATATGGAATTTATGAAAATAATGTTATTCTGGAGTGGTTGTGTTGTGCAAAAATTGTAGAAATGCTAGACGTAGATATTGGCAAGGATGGCAACGTTAACTGTTGTGGATGTGAGGTGGGGAGAGCATTTTTACAGAACTATAGAATTATATGTATATATAACTAGAAAGAGAATCTCTTTCATCAAATATTAGATTGTGCTGTGGTTAGCATGAAAATTATAGCTGCAGGGGACTTTCATTGTGATTTAAGGGGAAAATTTAAAAAAGAAAGGAAAATATGCAAAAAAATACAGGAAGTGATAAATGTAAATTAACTGTGTTGATAAAAAGTCAGTGGACTTATAGAAGGGAGCACTTGGAACTGAATTTGATTATTTTGCACTATTGGAAGGCTTGGGGTAGCAGACTGTAATACATTTGTGACAGGTTTTTCAAACCAGTTAGCAATATGGATTGGAAGAGATGGAAGAAAGGAAGTATATTAAAATAGGAAAGAGAATTAAAAGAATAAATGAGAAATTATGGGATGAAACTAGAGAATGGGAATTACTGCAGTTATGGAAGGATCATATATAAGCATGAAGGACTTATATAAAAACTGGTTTGAATGGCAGACTGAGTTTAAAATGTATATAGAAAGTGTTTTTTTTTCCAGTGTCAGGATCATGTATGAGAGAAAGTGAAGTATGGGAAATGTACAGAAATGTATTAGAGAATTTAGTGAATAATAAAAGAGAGTATTATGATATGGAGAAAGAAGTATATAAAAGAAATCAATAAACATTAAGACATTACTGTTTAGGCAGATATATTATTTACAAGGGAAAAGGGAGGAGGTGTCTATATATTTGTGTAAAATAATAAAGGGGAATATAAGTATAATGAGGAAAATGAAAAGTGTAAAAGGAGAGGTAAAAGAACATGAGTAAATTATGGGCATTGTAGTACGGCATGTGGAAGTGATTTAAAAGAAAAAAAAGAATGAAAATGAAAAAAATAAAGAACAAGTTAAAGAAGAATTTGGTAAATAAATTAAAGTAAATGTTGATTTAGTATCGGGCCCAGAAGGTAGAGGTATGGAATGTAAAAGAAATGAATGGACTAGCAAAGACAGTATTTTGTAAATTTACTGATTGAATAGTTGAAGGAAGGATTTGTTTATGAAGTAATGTATAATGAGATATTAAACGTTATATGGAAAAAGATGAGAAAATCAAAATCAAAATGGAGACCAATCACACTAAATAAAAGGGATTATCATTTTTTTATGAACATAATACAGAGGAGAATAAAAGGAAGACTGAGGTATATTATGGAAGAAAGTATATTTGGTATAAAAGGAAAGGAATGTCAAGAATGTGTATTGGTTGTGAGAGACATTGTGGATATAAGTAAAAGGGAAGATGTGAAACTTATAGAAGGTGATATTAGCAAGGCATTTGATACAGTAGGACATAATCCTTTGCGGGATATTATAGAGAGTTTTGGAAAAGGTTAGAGAATTAGGACAGTATGTATGTCAGCATATCAAAATAATAGAGTGAGAGTGTTAGTGAGTGGGTGTCTGTGCAAAGAAATATACTTGTAGTATGGTATAAGACAAGGATGTCCTAGAAGTGGAATATTGTTTGCATGAGTAATGAATGCTATACTGGCTGAAACATCTTATAAAATGAAAGATGCTATATGTGATACAAAAATGATGTGGTGATGCCAGTAATTTTGGCATACACATACAATATAGTTGTAGTTGCTAGGAATAAAGTATGGATGAGAGAAGTGTTGGTTTGTCTCAAATGATGTTTAAAGGAAATAGGAATGACCATGAATAAAGATAAAAGTGTTTGGGTGATACAAAAATTAGGAGTGTGTGTATTTTTCAATGAATGAAGCGTCTTTGCTAGGGATACAATTTGAGAAAAAATGATATAGATATGATGCAATGGGTGGGTTTGATAAAAAAAAGAAATATGTTTGATGTATAGATTAACTTTCAGGAAAATGATGAATTCTGTATTAATGGGAAAAATAGCATAAATGTCAAATATTTATATGATGCTAGAAAAATATGAAAAGGAAATTGTGCAACTGATATTTTTTTTCATATGGGGTTCAAGATTAAACCTAGTGTAAAGAGGTATGTTTTATATATGTGAAGGGGATTGGGATGACTAAATCCTGCTGTTTATTTAACTTTATTAAACTTGTATACAGTATTAAAGTTAGTAAAGGAAGATAACAAGAAATTAATAATGATAATGTTTAAATATAAGTATAAAAAAGTTGTGGGAGATGATGAGAATAAGAAAAAATATGTAAATGAAGAAATTAAAAATTAAGGAAAAATACTGACATGGAAATTAAAAATTGATGATATACAGAACAACAGAAGGATGTCATATATTAATGTGATGAAACACTACTATTATGTAAATACATCGAAAGAATTACCAGAATGAGTGATTAAAGCGTCTTCTTTGTGGAGACATGCGTGAATGGGCGTATCTTCGTTGAAGGTTGTGTGTCAGGGCCAGCAACTCAGCACGTAAAAATCTAGTGCCAATCATTAGCGGACCAGAGTTCCGCTGTGGCAACCCCTAACCAGGAAAAGCCGAAAGACACAACAACAACAACCAGAATAAGTGATTAAAGCCATTAAAGGAAGCAAAAATGGTGTACCAAGATAGTAGTTTGCCAGGATTTCCTATGGAGACTGGTAATAAATAAGTTACCAGTAAAGGAGAATATGACAACTAAAAAGAAAGTTGAAAGAGTGTGTTTATTTTGTGGGGATGAAGAGACAACAGATCATTTTATTTTATTTTTTTTTTTATTTTACAGTTTGCTTACTGGGATAGTCCATTGGGCCAAGAAAACCCCATTTTCATTGGAGTCCGGGGGAGAAAAGCTCCATGAACAACAATATAATATGAAGACAATGCATTTATATTGATGTAATACTATTGAAGAATGATGGTATTACACAACATGATAAAAAAAATCCACGATTGCAGTGAAAATACAGTCAGAAAAGCAAAAGGTAAAATTACACACACACACTCACACACACATATAAATAAGCCAATTAAAACAAGAAAAATCCATTGGTGCATATTCCTGCTAGATTTGTTACAATTTGAAATAACACAGGTTGACATTACAGTTTTACATTAAATTTTTGACATGTAAAAGAATAGTAAATATCTGGAAAAAGTAGTGTGAAGAAAAAATGTCAGAATTTTATTGACATAAAAAATACTGATATGATTATGATTGTGTATAATATTATAGGAAGAAGAAGGAAAAAGAATATTTGAAAAGGATAGATAAAAATATATTTTATATAATATGGGTTAATTAGAATGAAAGACTGAATGAACTTTTTTAATGGAAAATGTATTTTGGCAGGTATATTCAGAAAAATTACATTATCATTGTCGAATAAAGAGTGGGTCCCAATATGGAAGAATAACAATGAGGATGCTATAAGAAAAATAAAAAAATAGTAAAATAGAAATGTGCATATACGTGTCTCTATAAATGAACATTTTGTAAATATCTAAATATTTGTATTTCATAATACATAAAAGACCCTACTCTAATCCATACTGTGAAATCTTTTACATCCACATGAGATGTCACAACTCAAGGAGATGACACTTCATTTTAATAGTTCATTCAAAAGACACAATGCTCAGAAGTACAACACCCCTCCCCCAATGCTGCATTTCATTGTCAGCAATCTAATCACATAGACCAGGAACAGAACCACAGCCTTTTTGTCTATATCAGTTTGCCTTGCTGGCTAGAAGCAGGACACATCATTTTGACCTATGAAAAGGATTCTAGTGCCTGTCTATTCATAGGTTCATAGGAGATTACAAGGCTAATGGTTCAAAAGCGCTTACAAGCCTAGCCAGTTTTACCCAAATTTTACCCAATTTTGTATCCCTAAGGGAATGATATCAAGGGTCAGCAAGTAGGGTTTTGACTATTTTTACACACTTCAGCTGTCCATAAAGGACATGGTGTGACCCTAGGTGTGAAGTTGCGATTTTCCCATCCATTGGTCCAGATTGCACTTGAAAATGGTCAGGGAATGGCTCTGCTTCATGTGAATATTCACAACCATTGCTCCATTATCCATTTCACTCTTCACTTTAAAATCATCATCCTAGGATCCTGCCCCCCACTACAATCTATTCTCTCATTTAGAGATCCTACCTACCCTCTTAGAGGTAATCAAACAGACACTGTATCTCATCAGAGCTTGCTTCAAGTCCCTCATTAGACAACACACTTTCAGTACAATTGCACATGTAACCTTGAACCCCCTCCCACAAGAAATAAGATCATTAAACATCCTGTACAGTTGTAAATGTATGCTGTGAAAACATCTTTTAGAAGACTCTACCTGTACCTACTTTAGGGCTGTAGTTAATTACTGCTCTAATTTTCTGTCCAGCAGCTAAACTATACTACAATTATGTGTACAAACTGAATTGTACATTATATTTACATGTATGCATATATTATATTTACATGTACTTATGCATCATTATGTAACATGCACATTAGGAACTCTCTTCTACCTTGTACATAATGTATGGTCAGCTTTATTGCTTGCCTTTATATTTTGCTTATTTTTCTTTTATTGTATTTCACATATTGTACTACTTTGTAATTGCCCTAATATTTGTAACCATTGTTACATTTTTTAATTCTGTTTAATGTGCACTGTGGAGCTTTTCTCCATGGGCCTCCACTGAAAATGGGTTCATACCCAGTTGAACTTTCTCAGTAAACAAATGTCAAATAAATAAATAAGTGTACATATAGTATATATTTTATGTTTTAAGTTTATTGATAAGCTTATTGTATATTGCATCTGATTACTGTGTATTATTGTGGATAAAACAATTATCATCTTGCTTTGTGCCTTTTCAACCTCTCTACACTGTTAAAATTGTCTAATGTCTTATATGTAAGTATCTGCATGTTGGTTGTCTTTGCTCATCTGAACACAGGTCATGACATACAGATTATTGGACCAGTCTACCTCACAGTTCACAAATTGTAATTAATTATTACTTCATAAATTAACCAAACAGTCAATCAGCAAGCAGCTACCTGCATACAGGCAATAACTTAAGGCAGAACCAGGGAGCACTGCTATCCCTAACTAAACTGTATCCTGATAAGCCAATGGCTACTCTGCTTATAATATGCCTCTGTGCTGACCAATCACTGTCTTCTCCCTTACACTGGGTGAGTACAAACAGAAGCTGTGGTTGTACAGGTACATAGGCAAAATAACCATAATGGGAAAGAGTTATCTAGGCTAGATAAAACAATTCTTCTTGTTACAGTTTATCATAATGAGTACTGCATGCCCAAATATACAATTTATAACTGGCTGTGCTTACTTGCTAACATATATATTTCAGTTTGTCTTCATTCATTGAAGACTACTTAGGAGCCAGAGACTATCCAGGCACTTATTAGACAATAAGCAGGAATATAATTCCAAATAAGGTCCCCACCTATTTTGGGACATGGAGGCAGTTTGATAGATAACCAATTAACCTTTTTAAATTTTGTATGAGGGTAGAAACAGCAACTCACAGTGAAAACCTACTTAAATACATGGAGGGCATGCAGACTGCATTCAGAAGGTACTTCATGCAGGAAATGAACTGAAAAAATAATATGCTGTTAAGAAGCAGTGCTAATTGCTTAAAACATGAAGCCCAATATTTTTTCCACCCACATATATGTACATTTACAGGTACAAACTATATGGACACTCCTAAGTAGGATCGAAGGCAAAAGCACATACAAAGAGAACAACAGTGTATGTTATTTGTATTTATTTTGTTTAAATGATCATTGGTATATGCTGACTAGAAGACTGTATTCGCCATATTCAATACATAAGTTTTTAACCTATCAATAGCATTATACAAACAGCAGAAATTAAGCACTTCCCCTTCCAAACCACATGGTTATATTGTGTTTATCCTAGGGTGGCACATGGGACTAAAACCCTGACTGTGGCCTATATAACCCGGGATCAAATACCAACCCAGGAGATGAAGTTGCTTATGGGAGAGGGTGGCGATGAGCAGTTGATATCAGTTCATGTGCACTAGGGGGATTGTCAAGCCCATTTCAGTGCCAGAACCTCAAGTGGTGTGAAGTGAAAGCATACAGTGTTTAGGCAAGGGACATAGGCTCTGCCACTCTGTGTCTGTCTGGTTTACTTCATGGTGCACATGTAGAAATGTGCACCCTCACAGAGGAAGGCATAGCAAGCCGTCACATCTGTGTGCATGTATGTCAGCAGTCTGGGAGGCAGTTAGGACCAAAAATAGGAAAAACTCTGACAGCTGCCTTGATGACAGTCTTCTCCAACTGGTTCCTATCCCAAAGAGGAATGAACATAAAAATTGCAGGAAGGCTGATGGTTAGCAAGTATAGAAAGGAAACTAAAACAAATCTGTGTAGCTATTTCAGACGGGTCTATATTACTCGAATGAAAGATCACAACAGCGAATGTATGTACATCGAAACATGTACGTCGATGTACATAATGAGCGAAACACCTAAACAGCAAAAACCGGAACGCCGAACGTGTTTCATCATCATAATGTGCCACACAGGTAGGTAAAATCTAAACTAAAATATTAAATTCATTATCTTTGCAGGGGGGCAAGTCCCCTTGCACCCTCATGTGGGGGGCTTTGCCCCCCACACACCCCTACTTAAATATAACAACTTTGAGACTGCACTACAGTGGGGGAAAGGATATATTTCCTTATCCCCACCATCATGCTGCTGGTTACAAAACACGTTCGGTGTTCTAGTTTTCGCCATTTAGGTGTTTCGCTCTGTATGTACATCGACGTAAATCTGTCGATGTACATACATTCGCTGTTGTGATCTTTCGGTTTAGTAATATAGACCCATTTCAGACATACAAACTGAATTGAAACAATGAACATACTTTGCTTTAGTAGTCAAGATAATGATTAATATCACAGCTTACTAACCCAGCACCTGCAACACCCTTCAGAGGCTAAAACCTACTCATTGTTTTGTTTAAATTAATGCAACATAAATAAAAAATACATCTGCCAGCAAACTCCTGACCCAGCTGTTTCTTTACTTACTCCTCACACCATCTCTATTCCACCATCACAGTGCAGAGATTTTCAGTACACAGCTAAAATGCTGAAATACACACACTGTCAATCATAGACCGAAGAGCTTGGGTATATGTTGATGCACATCATGGCTCTTTTCACCATGTCTTTGCATGCCTTCACCTGTGTCTTGCCTGTCATCTTATCTCTATGACTTTTCACTTACTTGTGTTTCATTGTCATCTACTTTCCCTCTTTGCTTAGCCTTTCAGGTTTGCCCTTTCTTTCATTTCACACCATCTGGCCTCCAATTCCACAAATTGCTGTATCTCTCTTATCTTTAATGACGTGTGTATTTTATTTTCTGATCAATGTCACATGTCTGCTGTGTACACATCACAGCACCCATTCTGCCATGGCTACTTACCTGAAATGCCCCATCTCTGCTCTCTTTTTTTCTGCTGTTTAATTTATTCTGCCCTTATAACTGTTAACACAATGTACAGTATTACTACTATAGTTATATGAAAAAAAGACTGTCACAGCAACAAAGCACTTGGAAAGAGAAATAAACTGTGAGCATTACCATATATTTTCCATGCAATTTTACTTGGTAATGACAGCTCACAAAAGAATGAAATGTTAATAGAGCAGAAACTGTAAATGAATATATTTCAATATTTTTTACATTTTTTTACACATATGAAGGTAGTTTACGAGTGGGAATCGGAAGGAATACAGATAAAGATTTATATAGAAGCATCTGCCATAAGCTGGGCATGTTCTTACATGAATAATTACCTATACACGCAGTAGGCAGAGGGAACCAATAGAGATGTGTTTTTCATCTCCTTCATTTCCTATGCTATATGCATTTCTTCTTGTTCTCAACTACATAATCATGAATTTATTATTCTCTACTTATCCAATTTTTTGCCTGGATAAACAACTAATCCTGATTAGCTTAATGAATTTTGTATGCTGTTTTAAACCTCCACAGACTTTGCTTTTCTAGGAAGTACAAAAACAGTTTTTCTTTTTGTCTGACGTCTGAAAGCTGGTGCATTTTACATTTAGCATGCCCATGGACCCACTTTTCTTAAAAGCCCTACTTCATTGATAATCTGTGAGGCATGTGTGCAAAGCAGGCATGATTTAACCATCCAGTGACTTAAGACTTTCTGTACATTTAGTGACATCCAATGTGGATGAGATTTAAACATGTCAGATTCAGTTCCCAAATCTGAGCTCCTCGATAACTTGGTTTGTGTCTGCACACCAACACTGATTCTGTCAGGGAATATTTTCTTATTTCTCTATGGATAAGCTATTGTGGTGTCAGTATAAGAAAGGGGGGGGGTAGAGGGAGCCTTGCGACATACACTTTTTTATAGGTTTCATTGAGCTGAAGGTTTGACCAGTTTATTTTATCTGGATGTAGCTTCAGTTAACTCATATTTGATTAAATATTGTAGTAGTAGTTCTTTTTGTTAAGAAATTCCCATAAAACCATTCAACAAAAATGGAAAAGAAAATGTCACTATGTACACCAACAATCTGAGCTCTGGTCATATACCATGATACTCAGAAACAGACTAGGATAAAACAACTTAAAACATTCTAATAGATAGAATGAGTTCTCCCATCTCATCGATGTACCTCATTATAGCCATCATATCCAACTGACCAGAGGTATGTCAGTTTGGTATCAACTTTTGCAACATTGGTGTCATTTCTAGGACAGTGATAGGAAGTTTTCATTCATGACCAGACAAAAGTTCCTTCTGCCATATATCTCTGACAGGGCCCATACTGTTCTAAGGAGGAAGCATCTATTGTAAGTGTAGTTTTGGAAGGAACAGCTATATTGGGTATGCCGGTAAAGGGGTTGATTGGAGTCATTCACCAGCATAGATGTATATTGTACAATTAGGACATTTTGACGGGTGCATTCTCTGCGATCCTGGGTTCAGTGTAGTGTACTTCCTTCGTATTTGCCACCATAAAAATGAGGCTGACATAGATAACAGGTGTCTGAGAGGAGAAGAATGACATGCAATGGATATCTGAGACTTTCTATAATGGTAGAAGTTTCCAACATGCATCGGTATCTATGAAAGAAAAAGGAACTTCACTGGATAAGACTTTGTTAAATTCACAGGGATCCCTGAGAAATTAAAGGTATGGAATAAAGACTCCCTGTTCCAGATTTCTGTTTTAGTTGTTTTCCAACATAAAGCAAATGAAAATGTGGGAAAGAGGGTCTATGTCAAATCTTCGAACACTGGAAATGTCGAACTTCATATGGTTGAGACCATATGATCAACATTTCAAGCATTTGAAGACTGACTTTTAACGGTGCCGTATGGTGCAGAATGGGAGAATTTCCCTTTTCTGCACTGAAGTGTGGTCTTGGAGTTGGTATATTTAAGTAGGGGGGTGTGAGGGGTGCAGGGGAGCTTGCCCCCCCCCTGCTTGCACTGTTAAGGTGTGCTTTTCTTTTCTTTCTTTTTTTTATTATATATTTGAACTTCCGAATGTCGAAAATATGGTCTCGACGTTCAAATATATAAAATAGACGCGGGAAAGAGTTTTGTTCATGGTGGACATAGTCAAATGGCTGTTGTCAGGTATTTTATGAACAACCTTGAGTGGAGATGAGTTTAAAAAATAAAGTCCTGAGCTGGAAATGTCTGGCTTCAGCTTTGAACAGTAGAAATTATTTTCATCACTTCATTACCTTTTGTGTGCAGGTGAGCATTTTGAAGATGTGTATAGAATATCCAGACTCCTCTGAATAGCAGAATGAAGTGAAATTAAATTGTCATCATATGGAAGGTTGACAGATGAGATCAGACAGGAGTCCCCATGAACTATGATGTTTGCGGATAACATTCTGATTTATAGTGAGAGTAGGGAACAGGTTGAAGAGACCTGGAGAGGTAGTGATATGCTCTAGAGAGGAGAAGATTGAAGGTCAGTAGAACTAAAACAAATTATATGTCTGAATGAGAGATAGGACAGAAGAATGGTGAGGATGCAGGGAGTAGAGTTGGTGAAGGTGGGTGAGTTTAAATACTTGGGATCAACAGTTCAGAGTAATGGTGAGTGTAGAATAGAGGTGAAGAAGAGAGTGCAGGCAGGGTGGAGTGAGTAGAGAGGAGTGTTAGGAGTGACCTCTTTGGGTGTGATTTTTGTTTGAGGAACTTTGTACTTGGCTCCCTTTTGAAATGTTGGGAATCTAAATGCTGAGTCAAGACATGCCAAAACAAAAACAAATGAAGACTGAAAATGCTGGAGAAGCGAGAATATAAAATTTTATTCCTTTCTTTTGAACTTCTTTTTTGCAGGGTTAAGCTGCCCTGCACCCCCACACCCCTCAGGCTACAGATTCAGAGATCATCATGTCTTGGAGAAAAGGGAATATTCCAAGAAATGGCAATCTTGGACTTAGTGTATGTAACACTGGATTTTCGGCCATTCATTCTCCACATTACAGGACTCAGTAAGAATTTGCCATTTTCCCTCTGTAATCTCATTGATACATCAGTTTGTGCACCAAATGGCAAAGGATCTTTAGAGCAGAGTATCTAGGAGACACTTTGACATCCTGTCTGAAATGGGTAAGGTGGGGCTCAGAAAGCCAGTTAATGGCTATGTTGGGTCTTACTGACTTACCAGACCAATTCTTTGTATCATACACAACTTGGATCATCAAGTTACCAAAGCCAGGTTCTCAACTCTTTCCTTAAGTTTAGTGTCAAACATTTCTTTATAGAATACTGTAGTTTAAACAAGGCTCACTGAAAGTACAGACTTGAGTCCAGACATTTTGTGCCTTTAACCTCAGTGTGGAAGACATGAATATATGTTTTTTTGACTATAGTCAGAATCCGTATTTCCTGTTTTGAGGCATGGACAACTAGGGATTGAGGGTCATCTTTCATCTAGTGTTGAGGCAAAGATGTCCAGTTTGGAAGTCTTTGCTCACAGTAAATACTCGGTGTGAGATAAAATCCAGGTTTCTTTCTCAGGAAGAGGGCCATGAAGTTCAAATCTGCCAAAGCCTAAGAACAGACCTCATGGTACCACAATTATCCAGCGTCGTCTCCACTGCACATGAGAAACTCTTCACTAAGTATTCAATCCCTTCATTCCTATCTTACTTGCCATAACAAACTTAAAAACATTTGAATCATGAAGTCCAGTGTAATAGACAGCATAACTTAAACTCATTCCCTTCCCTTCTAGGCCCTATTTTCTTCATAATATACTCGGTTGTTCTATCTATGAAGTTTTCTCTTTTTCATTTATCATATCTTCCTTTCACTCTACTTTATTTTTTCTCTTCCTTCTACCTTCCCTCTTTCTGAATACCTAACTGTATATATTTATCATTTCCTGTATATGCTGCATTTTGAAATGGTTAAGTGATTTTTCTTACAATTTGATCAAGGAATATTTTTTTATGTAGTTATAACCCTCAACAATTTGCTTGTAAAACTTTATTGTTTATCACTATGCATGCATGTCAGCTTTTTTACTTTTGATTGCATTTTCCCAGTCTGAGCCTAAAAATAGTCCATTTGGATCAATGTCCAATGTCATTTAATAAAACTAAGCAAACAAATAAATAATTTTAGTAGTGTGCCTATCTCATCTAATGGGACAAGTCAGTTTCACAGTAAATCTGAGCAATACAAACTATGACTTCAATATGAATACAGAAGACTTCTTTTTTTGCAAATATCAGAGTTAATTTAATAAGCAGTCCAGCTGTTTTTGAAACTGAAGTCAGGAGAGTATTAATTTCTGAGAGATGTTGGGGACCTTTTCTCCATGTCTGTTTGGTTGGACAATTCTTCCAAGTCACATAACTAGAATATGTTGGGAGTCTTTACACATCCATGCTTCCTAGCTGATTTTATGCCTGTAAATCCATATTAGGGTCTTTGTCTCCAAGTCCAATTGGCTGGACTATTTTTCCAGGTCATACCACTAGAAAACATGGAGATGGTCTAGCTAGCTATGCTCTTAGCTGAGGTTGTGTCTGTATATCCATAAGATATCATATGCAAACTTCACTTTTGCAAAATCTAGCTCTCTAACCTAGACAAACAACATTGCTGCAGTTACATGTTACCAGGAGGTTGCATGTTGTATTAGCAAAGGTCAGAAGTAGCTAAAATGAAAAAAAAAATGAACATTTTCTATCTAGAAAGTGAATGCATAGAAAGGAACAGCTAATTTGCTCCATTGGCTATAAAAGCCTGAAGATAACTTGCTTCTGAATCATATTACACCAATTCCCATATAGCCATTCCTGCTCTACAGAGAAAACTGACTCCGATGTTTCTGCAGCAGGAATAGCATAGGAAGCTCATGAGGTTGTAATCCTAATAAACTTTGTAGCTGATACTTTTTCTCCTGGCAACCAGTGTATTCTGATCTGTTTAACTGGGCTTCCTGACCTACAAAACAAAAATCAGTAAATAAATATACTGCTGATAATGAGGGGCAAACAAGAGGATCACATTTCATTGGGCTGGCGAGGGTGGGAGAGAAATAATATGGGTTAATTATGATATGTTTATACAGGTAAATAAATCTGATTTGAAGATGTAACACCTACATGAGACTGAAGGGTCTTTTGATTTATACAGCAGTTGCTATATGTAAGATATTATGAAAAAGACAAATGATTTTATAAAGGTCACAAATATACAGACTAGGGAATGGAATTCAGCCTGAGGTCAACAAGCTTTTGGCATTTTCTCCAGCCATTACCTTACCCTACCACACAGTAAAAGAAACAAATGCTATAGTTCAAAAATAACCTGCCGTTGCTCAGCTGATGAGGGGATCTACTGCACTGCAGAAAATACTGTGCCAAAGAAAGGCATGAAGTAAATGAAAAGAAATAAAGAAATAAAACTGAATAAGCTGCCACTTATCAGCACTGTGAGGAACGCGCCAAGCTTTTCACACCATGTCAGGTGCACCTTTAGAAAATGTACTGTAGCTCCTTGGCATAAGCTAGACAGCCAACAGCAGCTTTTCAGCAAACTGTAATTAAAGGGCTCCGCATGCTACAATGTCTCCCACAGTTCAGTAATTTCTGCAGGCAGTTTGTTAAAAAGTTACTGCTGCATTACGCTATTCACATACACTACCGTCAGCCTTCAGCAGTTGTGTGTCCAGATAAATTGATTCATTCGATATCTTTGCTACAGAAAATGTGCAGTGGTAGT
This sequence comes from Protopterus annectens, assembly GCF_019279795.1. Taxonomy (NCBI): domain Eukaryota; kingdom Metazoa; phylum Chordata; order Ceratodontiformes; family Protopteridae; genus Protopterus; species Protopterus annectens. The sequence continues at coordinate 551,392,465 of NC_056749.1, read as the reverse complement.
AGTAGTGTAACTATCTGATGTGGACTACCTGTGGCACATGTAGCACTGATATTCTATATGTGGAACAAGAAATGGTTTTGAAGGTGAGGGCTATCTTCCAACCCTGGCAAGGCTTACTTAATGCATAACACAGTCACATATCTTTCCTATACCTCAACTCCACAGTCTATTATTTTTTTTTCTTCTATCCACATGAAAGTAGTAGTATTTCTCATTCATGTGTCAGGTAAGGTTCGCTATGCGTAAGTTTCCATTTTCATGGGTGCACCAGGAAATTAAGTTTGGCTTAGAAAGTTGATCTGAGTCATTCAAAATACATATGGAAAACATTCAAATCACACCGATGTCAGTAGCTGTGTTACCTCACTATACTGGTTTCTCACTCTTTGTTCTAAGATGGATTACTAGTTTTTCAGTTCTCCTTATTTCAAAAGAAAGACCATGCCTTAATCACTATGAATGTATTGTGGGGATTCAGGTTCACAGCCTGCCAGCACTATGTTTTATTTAAAAATTGTTTGCATATTAATTAAAATCCAGTATAAATAAGATTCATCACAGTTCTTCGGTTGCATCAAAATGGATTAAAAGGTTTCTATCCAGACTACAACATGGTTATAATCTGTTAGACTGTCTTAATGCCAGGACTAAACATATGGAGCTAACCTCTCTCTGTCTATGAACAGCTGTAGGTAAGAAGTGCCTGCTTACAGTAAGAAAATAAATCATACATTAAAAACATGACCTTAGAAGAGCCTGTTGCTGTCTTAAGAGTAGTCTGGATGGATCCAGTTTTGCATAACAACTTGAGATTTATTTATTTATGAACTGGAAGCTAGGGCACTGGACCTATTTCAGTTAGTTCCATGGAGCAAAAGCACAAAATACTAACGCAGAGTTAACAAAGCATGCACCAGACTGATAAATGTAGCAAGGGAACAGATTTAGAAGGAAGAACCCTCCTACCATCTTTTTTGAACTTTGGGAAGAGGACGAGACTGCCTTTGAACAAAAACTGATTTAGTAGGGTAGTTTCTTTGGAACTTAGGCACTGGTGAAATAAAAATATGTTTCAGATCCTGTGACTCCTTGCCTTTCTCCTGCAGGGACTTGAACAAATTAGCAGCAGCACCACCAAACAAACATTTGTTGTCCACAGGAGCATCCATCAACCTAGTCTTAATATCATCAGACAGAGGTTGAAGCCATAGCCAGGAATATGTCCTCAAAACAGATCCTGAAGCAGCAGCCCCAGTGGAAGCATCTGCTGTATCATAATTACATTTAATGGAATGGTGAGCTACCTGAAAAGATGCCCCTAACAACGACAAGGCAGAAGTCTTACTCTCAGAATCAGGAAGGTCAGACTTAACCTGACAAGCCTGAGAAAGGAAAAACAAAACATATCTTCCATATGGGTCTGATAAGTAACAACTGAAAAGGCTAGGATGGCTGAAGTACAAACCTCTTTACCCAGCCTTTTCATGGTCCTGCTGTCTTTGTCAGAAGGAAGAAGCTTAGTCAAGGGCAGTAATTTGGAAGGCTTATCAGATACCAAAGAGACTACAGAATGGTCAGCAGAAGGAGACTTGTAAAGTAATTTACAATCATCAGGGACTTTATAAATCCAGTCTGGTTTCATAGGAGCAGGAAGCTGGGAAGCTGGAGTCTGAAAAGCAGAACAAAAAGCATCCAGTAAAGTAGCCAAAAAGTACAGTTGTGTACATTTACAATAAATGTAAATGTTTGAGTCTATTCACTGTTGCAGTCATCACCTGTGGGTTATCACTGCTGTGGTAGCCCTCGGCCGGCCCGAATACTAGAGTCAATGTTTTTCTGCTTCAGCTGCTGTCACTTTCTGACTGACGTCAGGTCGTTACAGCTATAAAGCAATGCAGCTGATGCCATTAGATCAGTTTTTCTTGCCCTAACCAGTCAGAAGCCCAAGTAAATATGGTAAAGTGGTCCTGGTGACTGAAAGCCACCGTTAGAAGCTTATGTCTCCCTAAAGAAGAAAGATATAAGGGGGAAGGAGGGAGGGGAAACCAGGACTATAACAGTGAATACACTCGAACATCTACATTTATGGTAAGTGTACACAACTATACTATGTTCTTCATGTTTCACTGTTGCAGTCATCACCTGTGGGAGGATTCTCAAAGCTGAGGAGAGGGATGGTAGGATTAGTGAGCGACCTAGGAATGGGTCAGCCCTAGCCTTAGAAAATAGAGGTAGGTGGTATTGCTTGGTAAAAGTATAGACAGAAGTCCAGGTGGCAGCTTCCAGGATGTCCCTGGTGGGAACTCCTCTGAGGAATGTGTGAAAGTAGAGGCTGCCCTAGTGGAATGGGTTTGAATAGACTTATGGGGTAATTTCCCACGTAATCTGTAGCAGAAATGGATACAGTGTAAAATCCATTTGGAAATGGTTTGCTTGGAAATGGGCTTCCCCTCTGCCCCTGGGGCAAAGCTGACAAGTAGTTGTTCTGCTTTCCTGAAGGGTTTAGTATGGTCCATACCATATCTGAGCTATCTGTGTATGTCTAGTGAGTGCAGAATTCTTTCCCCCTTGTTTTGAGGGTTAGGAAAGAAGGTGGGTAGATGTATGGCCTGGTTGAGAGTCACATTAGATACCACCTTGAGCATAAAGGAGGGATTAGTCCTCAGGGAAACCCTGTCTGCATGGAAAATGATGAAGGGCTCAATGGCCATCAGCGCCTGAAATTCTGAAACCCTTCTGGCTGAAGTGATAGCTAGTAGAAAAGCAGTCTTCCAGGAGAGGTATCTTAGTTCTGCTGAAGTAGCAGGTTCAAAGGGTGGTAAGGTTAGTTTTTCCAAAACATAATTCAGGTCCCAGGCTGGCATGGGTGGCCTTCTGGGAGGTCTGATATTAGAAGCCCCTCTGAGGAATTGTTTAATGATGGGAGAACAGGGGCCGATCTATATCAAAATGAGCTGAAATGGCTGAGGCGTGGATCTTAATAGAAGAGAAGGAGAGGCCACTATTAAGTAACTCTGCTAGGTAATCCAGGATAAGAGGGATGGAAGATTGTGAGGAATTGCCCCCTCTGGACTGGCTCCAGGGGCAGAATTTTTTCCATTTTCCTGCGTAAGATTTTCTGGTGCTGGGCCTTCTGGCCTCTGTGATAATGTCTAGGACCTGTTTGCTTAAAAGGGGCCTCTTGTTTACCTTTAGAGTATTAGCCATGTTGATAGTCTGAGAGTCTGCAAGTCTGGGTACAGCATCCCCCCACCCACCTGAGTCAAGAGGTCTGAGATAAGGGAAAGCTGCCTGGGAGGCTGTAATGTCAGGCTGCGCAGTAAGGGGTACCAATGTTGTCTGGGCCAATCCGCAGCAATGAGGATGGCCTTTGGTCTCTCCTCCCTTATTTTGATCAGAACCTTGGGAATAAGAGGCAGAAGAGGGAATGTGTACACAAAGAGGGTGTTCCAAGGGAAGGTCAACGCTAGGTGGTGATACTTCCTGGTACACAATTGTTTCAGTTGATGGTTGAGATGCGAAGCAAAGAGATCCACCTCTGGAGTCCCCCACTCCTGAGTGATTTTTAAAAAGATTTTTCTGTGGAGCTGCCATTCATGGGGGTCCAATAGGTATCTGCTTAAGTGGTCTGCCAGGGTGTTGCTGATCACTGGTAGGTATTGGGCTATTAGGTGTAATCCCATGGAAGAGGCTGTCAGCCAGAGGTTCATGGCTAGCCTGCACAGAGGGTAGGATTGGGTCCCTCCCTGTTTGTTGATGTACCACATTACTGTGGTGTTGTCTGTTTTGATAAGGAGAACCCCTGGCTTGAGATGGGGTTTGAAGGATGTCAGAGCCTTTTATACTGCCATCATCCTTCTGGGTGATGTGTAAGGGAAGGTGCTAGGCATACTACAGACATTGGGTGCACCTGCCTTCTAGGTGAGTGCCCCAAGCAATATCTGAGGCGTCGGTGGTAATGGTTTTCCCAGTTGGGTAGAGGGTGAAGGAAAGACCCTTGTTCTTGACACAGGCCCCTGCCCACCAGAGAAATTCAGTCCTTATACAGGGGATCAGAGGGAGAGAGGTGTCTAGAGGTTGAGAGTGCTGACACCATAGGTTCTTTAGATACCACTGAAGTTTCCTCATGTGAACACTGGCCAGAGGAATTAGAAGGATGGAAGATGCCATATACCCCAAAGCTTGCAGGAAGTTCCTCGCAGTGATGTGACTTCTGGAAGCTAGCTGGGTAAAGTAGAGAGGAAGCTCTGTTTTTCCGGGAATAGGAAGGCCATTTGGGATGCTGTGTCCAGCAGTGCTCCCAAGAAAGTGATCTTCCTGGAGGGTGTTTGCTTTGATTTCTTCTCATTGATGGTGTAAACTAAGGAAGTTAGGAGGGTTTTGACAAAGAAGGTCCCTGAGTAGCTTTTCTTTGCACTCTCCCTTAATGAGACAGCCATCCAGATAAGGGTAAATCTGTATATTTTTCTGTCTGCAAAAGACTATGGCCAGAGCTAAGAATTTAGTGAATACCCTGGGAGCAGTAGAAAAGCCAAAGGGTAGCACAAAGAACTAAAAATCTTGTGAGCCTGCTCTGAAGCAAAGGAATTTCCTGCAGGATTCCCTTATGGGGATGTGGAGGTAGGCATCTTTTAGATCTAGGGTAACTAATCAGGCATTTTTTGTCAGCATAGGCAGCAGCTGCTACAAAGTTAGCATTTTGAATTTGGGGACCACCAGGGAGGTATTCAGAATGGATAGAGCCAGGATGGGGTGCCAAGTTTCCTCTTTTCTGGGAGCAAGGAATAGTCTGGAATAAAAGCCTTTGCCTGTTTGATCTGTGGGGACAGGTTCTACTGCCCCTTGGGATATAAGAGGTGGACTTGTTTCAATACCTCTGCCCACTGATTTGGAGGTAAGTCTGGGCACCCTCTTGGAACTGGGAGTTTGTTGAAAGATAATTTGTATCATTGAAAAATAATCTTTAAGACCCATTGGTCCTTTGTTACAGAAAGACAATTTTCTTTGCAGATGGAGAGCCTTCCTCCTAGTTTTTGCTGAGTGAAAAGAGGGCAGAGGGGGAAGAGGGAGTCATTGAGAGTTTTTGCCATAGAGGGATGGCTTAGAACTCCCTGTCTTTGTGAGCGGAAGTGGTCCACTGTTTGGCTCTCTGCTGTCCCCGGGATAGGAGTCTGAGTGGTCTGTCCCTGCGGGGCTTACCTTGCCCCTATCTGTTAGGTGCAGGAAAGGACCAGTGCTTTGAGGGAAACTTCCTGCTGAATCTAGGAGGTTGTACCCGAAAGAAATCCTTTACTGTTTGCATAGATTTTGCTTTGTCTTCTATCTTTTTAAGCACCTCTTCTGCATTTACTCCAAACAAGTGGTCCTTATCCAAGGGTGCATCAATTAATTTAGATGTGACATGATCAGGGAGAGGTTGTTCCTTCAACCATGCAGGTCTCCTAATGACAGATCCTGATACTGCTGCCCTGCTTGAGGCTTCTAGAGCATCGTATCCACAGTGTAATGAGTGTTTGGTCACTTGACAAGTAGAGTGCAGTAAATCTGCTAACTCTTTCGAATTGGCACAGTCAGGAAAGGTTGAAATCTTTTGCTTTAATAGTTCCAAAGTGTGTTGTTGATATTTTAACATGTGGAACTGACAGTTTAATGCTCTGATGGCCAAGGCTGCAGAGGTGTATACTTTTTTACCACATCTGTCCAGAGCTCTGGAATCCTTGTCAGAAGGAATAGGATTTTTTGAAGAACTAGCCTTAGCTCCTTTTGGTCCCTGTGTAATAACCTCTGGGTCTGCAGCAGGATTTCTGTACAGGTATTTGTGAGATTTCAGTACTCTGTAATATCTGTCAGGTTTTCTGGGAGTAATTGGGAGGACATCAGGAGCTAAGCTGGATTCATGGAAGACATCATCCACCACCTCTAAGATTGGAGGGATGGCCATGGGTCTCTGCTGGTGCAGGTCTAGAAACTCTCTTAGTTTTTTCTTAGACTGAGAGAAGTCCTGGGATTCCCAGGGAAATGTTCCCTGAGGGTGTGAAGGGCTTTCCCAAAGGAAAGATCTTCTGGTGGGGAGGCAGAAGGAATGGATTCCTCTGCATATGAATCCTCATAAGCAGTCAGAGGTTGTTGTTCCTCTTCAAAATCTGAATGATCAGACTCCTCAAAATCTTGTTCTGTCAGTATTTAAGGAGAAATGTCTCTTTGCCTTTTAGAAGTTGTACCCTGACTACCCCTGATAAGGGTGATAATATCCTCTGCCATTTTAAGCATTTGAGGTTGGGATCGTGCAGCAGGAGTAAAATTGTGGCTAGAGGTAGATTTCCTAGGCGTAGCCTTGCTTCTAGGCCTATGAGTATCCCATCAGCCTGTGAGAAACAGTAGTCAGATGAGAAGACATTATTTTTTGTCTAGATTCGGTAGTACAAAAAACCTCCTCAGAAGCTGGTGCCTTCGTCACGGCTATGGACCCAACCGAGGCAGAGGCAACCAAAGAGGAAGATGAAGAAGATTTCTGCATCATACTGGACTCCAAAAGGGTCTTGGTAGAGGCCTGCAAAAGTATTGGATTGTGCATCAGGGGCTGCAAAGTGGCCTCACTTAATTCCGGAGAACTGAGGACCTGCTTAGCGGTAGAGTCGTCGGAAGGCTTGGCCTTTTGTGGTCTGTCTCTATCTTTATCCTTATGTTTTTTTGGAATGTTTATGGATTGTTGGCTGATGGACTCCATTTCAAAATGCAAAAATGGAACACAAAACTACCTGGCTACAATAAGAGCTCTACGATTAATGGTTCTCGCATTAAACAGGGCACAGAACCGACAATGGGGGATGTCATGGTCTGGGCCTAAACAAGTGACGCAGCATGAATGGAACTCTCGGAGTGGGATTTGCTTTCCACAGGCAAGACAATTGTTAACTTTTACGAACATCTGTTAGTGCAAGAAAAAAGGATCCCCAACAGGGTACTTAGCTTTAAACATTTTCAGCTGTAATTCAAACTCTGGTAGCGACCAACCAGCACACTTGCAAACTGCTTCTGCTACGGTCTCAATGGCAAGAAAGACTGATGTAATGGTGCCAGTCAGCAAGCAACAGCAGCCGACACAGAAAAACATTGACTCTGGTATTCGAGCTGGCCGAGGGCTACCACAACAGGGATAACCCACAGGTGATGACTGCAACAGTGAAACATGAAGAACATCAGGACAGAGAGCACAGGGTCTAGGAAACTCAATTTGAAGGAGCTCATAATCTTTCCTCTGCATGACAGACACCTGGGAACAATCCTATTTAAAGAACTCCATTATCCTAGCAATGGTATCCCCAAAAGAAATCTTCTCAAAAAGAGATTCAGAACTAGTAGACTCCTCTTCCTCAGAACCGTGCTCCAGAGAGTAAGGAATCTGAGTAGAATAGGCCAAGTATTCCTCATCTGATTCCTCCTCCTCTTCAGAGGAATTCTTATCCCTAGATCTCTTGATTGGGGAAGATGACCAAGGAGGAACTGGGACAGAAACCCCCTGAGGAGGCTTCAAGGCCAAAAGGGCATTAAATAATCCCTGTGTAAAATTCTGCCATTCAATTTGAGGGTCCTTGGGAGCAGAAGAAATATTTTTTTCTTTTGCTTCTTTTTAAGGGCATGTCCACCTTAAGAAACTTAGAAGGCTCTAACATCAGCCTACACTCAATAATCATAGTCGGGACTACCACCCTCACCAGAATCTGAGGCACCCCCTTAGGCCCTTCAATGACAGTCAGCCACGGTTCCCCTTGAACATCCAAAATGGACATCTGCAAGGTCTCTGAGAATGTGCAAGCAGCTGGATCCATGCCGGTCTCCGAAATGGTCATGGTAGAGGAATCCAACCCATGAACTGGGTAAACATTTGGGCTTTCATCAGCCTTCTCTGGGCTTTCATCAGCCTCAAGAGAGATGTCTGATGTAGGAAGTGCAGGTGAAAAATCCAACCTAACCTTTTTGGCCTTCTTTGAAGACAGCTGACCTTCAGGCCAGGAAGTACCCTCCACAGTGTATTTTGCTAAAAGTGTGAGGTGCTGATTTTCTAAATAGAAAGCAATGAAAGATGACTGTGTAAGCTCTTTGGCAGAAAAGTCTGACAAATAATACAGGATGTATGTGGGTGTATGATCATGAGAGGCCTCTAAACAAAACAAGCACTGCTTGTGATGGTCTTCATAGGGAATCTGTCCCACACACTGGCATTTACCTTTCCTGGATGACATGAAACCCCACAACAATAAGCAAGAAAACACAATGGGGCACCTATCTGAATGGCTAGGTTCACCAGCACCAACTCAAATGATCCGACAGATGATCAGAGATGGTGCTCAGACTGGTGGCAAAGAAGTTCTGAGGATGGTATGTCCGGACATCACCTTTATGCCCTACATTATGATAGGAGCATACGTGACATATGGCGTAGCTTAAGGCAAGCTAAAGGCTTTGATGTACTAGCCAGACGTCAGGAAATCTTTGGCAGAGGATGCCTAATGTTATGAATACTGCAGCAGTGAAATGGATAGATATCTTTCTGATACAAAAAAAAGCCTTCTATTTAACAAAATATTTAACAATACACTAGAACACCAGGCAGTGCAGTGGTGCAGCTGTTAGCATTGTCACCTCACAGCAAGAAGTTCTCCGGTTCGATTCTCAGCTGGGGTGCCTTCTGTGTAGAGTCTGCGTATCATCCCTGTGTTCGTGTGGGTTTCCTCCAGGTGCTCCAGTTTCTTCCCTCATTCCAAAGACATGCATCTGGAGCATTTCTCCCTGGACCTCCACTGACAATGGGATCTGTCCCAGTCGGATTTTCCTGGTAAACAAGTGTTAAATAATTAATTAAACAAAATCAATATAGCAGGGCATTTTAAACTTAAATTATATCATATATGAATGTGCTGAATACTTATCTTTCAGGAAATGTACACTATGCGGTGCATGGCATATGCCTGGCTACATGTTTAACCCTCACCCAGGCTCATTTAGCAGAAGATAATAAGAAAGTAGCTTCCAGTGTGTCAGCATACAAAAATGGCCAATAGAAAGCAGTGCACAAAGAAATATTAAAGCTAAAGGCAGGACCAGCCTTAGGCCAACTGTATGTATTTGGCCAAGTAGGGCCCTGATCTTTCACAGGGACCCTCACTAGTCTATAAGTTCAGTATGCCTTATGTGGCTGAGAAATTCTTGGGGAATTCAACAGTTTTATGTGGTTTTGTTGAAACACATTGGGTGTAACAAGTTAGAAAGAGTCTTCCCACAACTGTTAAGCACAATGCAATGGAATCATTCTACCAGTTTTTCCTGGCACCTGAGGACATTGGGCATGGGAGGTTAACACTGATCCACACGGATCATTTTCAGACTCAGAATGGGATATATATATAGGCAAATAAACTGTAATCAGTATCAGAATGGAAATGGTAATGTAGCATGCAGAGAGGTATATGTCAGGATAATGTGTAGTATAAACGAACAGAATAACAAGTAGATGTTATATAATAATTCAGTCTGTAAAACCAGTAAGAATAATACCTTTACATTATCATAACATCAAATAGTATAATATACCTATGGAGAAAATAATGTATAAAGAATAAAGTATTCACAGTATATACTATTGTTGGCCATAGGATGTGAAGGAGAGTAAGGCATGAGTCAAATGAGAGGAAGAAATGAAAGGAGAGATTCATAAAAGAGGGAAAAAGAAGTGCAGAAGGACAGACAAGGTGGAAGTGAGACACTATTTCCCAACCAGTTTGTGGAGTTTGGGGATATGGTTACTGTTAAGCCAAGTTGCACCCTGCTAATGATACACCATACAGACACAGGGCCTCAGTGTCCCATCAAACAGGCCCTTTACAGTGTATCTGATTGTGCTAAACCTTCCATGAGAGAGGAACTACAGGCAGTATCAGATCTGGAGGTAATCCAGCAGTCTAGTAACTTAACTTTGTTGTTTTATCATGTCTTATTACAAAATATAGGCTACTATATACATATGCTGTTTTATATATAATGCACAGTTACAGCATATATTCCTGATGACTAATTTGAAATATATTGACTGAGCTTGGTTTTCCTGATTGTTTCTTGGAGGCCAGCATGGTCCAGTTTTTTGGCTCATCCCACTCTGTTTGCCCTCGCTGTGCACTGGCTGACTTAGCTTTATAGCTAAACCTGCTTTGCACTAACCAGTAGACACCCACATTTCTCTATTCATACCCCGCATCACCATTAACTGTAACGCCTACTCCCCTCCCCTCCTGAGCCTTATCTGCTATTAACTCTTTCAGTCACGCACTTAATACAACTCCTTTAATCATTCCTGATTTCTTGTACTAACCTTAAATAAATTATTTTCCCCTTTAATTCTTTCTGACCTGAAACTAAATCATGGCTATACCTTTCAAAACTCTATTTCTCTCCCTCCTTTTTCTAATTATTTTCTCAGCTCTAACCACTTAACCATAGTCCTCACCTGCTTACCACCCCATCTCTCACACTCACTTATCCCACTACCCACCATACAAATAACTACTCCACTCCTATTGCCCCTCTCTCTTTAACCATACCACCACATCATTTCATGAGTTCAAAGTATTGTACATACTGAATGCCCAACCTCTCATCAAAACAAAACATCAGGTCCTTTGCAAATATTTCTTCCTACAAATACTTCAAAGCACGATACTACTGTTATCTGGTGATTTTTACCCCAACCCAGGCCCTTGCCAATGGCACTCTAACCATACTCACACAGGACCCCCGTTTTCACCTGCCTCACAAATAACTCGTTGTGATCACAAGCCTCCAAAAATCTATATTTTTTGTCAATGAATATAGAAAGCATTGTCAATAAAAGCACCCTCTTTCATGCCTGGATTTCTCAGTATAACCCAGATATAACTGTCCTTTCTGAGACATGGATAAAACCTCATTTTACAAACTGTGAAATTTCTCCCCCCTGGTTATAATATTGTTCGAATGGACAGAAGTAATAAAAAGGGTAGAAGAGTAGCTATATGCTACTCTGAGCAGCTTTCTCACTCCCCCTTCTCAATAGCTATCCCTGATTTCTGCCCTGCCAAAATACTTATAGCAACCTGTAACCTAAATCAACGCAAAAACTTTGCCACTGCAGCAATATATATACCGCCAGGTAAAAACATTTCCATACTCAAGTAGTTTCTTTCTTGGATTTCTATATCCATTTCCTATGAAACCATCATCTTTGGAGATATGAATATTGACTGGAACCTTGTTAACACTGCCACCCCTAGCTACTCTATAAACCTTTATGGCTTTACCCAGCAGATCACCTCACCCAAGCACAAGCAAAAAAAATTCCAGAACAGCACAGTCATCAACTGGATATTAGTTTCCGACTCCCAGTGCTATCATAACCCTTCCACCCTACCTAACTCCCTTAATGCCCACCTCCCTATCTCAATAGTAAGACACTCTCCCAATCTTAACAGCCACCAAAACAGAGAGTCTTGTAACCATAACAACTACTACTCTGTCACCCAAAATGAATTACTGTCCAATGTAAACTTGTCATTCCTACACACATTATCCCTTGATGAGGCTGTCCAAAGCTTCAACAATATATTCTTAGAAACCCTAAACACCCTGGTTTCCAGTAGAAAAATTAGGCTAAAATGTAATTATGCACCATGGGTAAAATAGACAACTGGATCAATTATGAACAACAGAGACAGTGGAAAAAGCAGGTCCTACTGGACAAAAAAAAAAAATTCTATCAAAAATCTCTGAGCAACCCACATTCCAACCCAAAGAAATTCTGGTACTCAATAAACAAATGAATATCTCCTGAGAACCCCTCTTCACCAAAACCCTTCCCTAACAAACCTTCTAGCAAAACTGCAACTCTACTTAACTTTTTCATCAAAGCAATAGAAAAGCTTACTAAGCCAGAAACTTTCAATATTAAGACTCCAACTCCCACCTCATTTCTTCCCTCACTCTTTCTAGCACCTGTACCAACTTCCTTCATCAGATCACTTCTTAACAAACTCAAACTCTGTTCCCCATCAGCCGACAAACTCCCTCCATTATTTCTCAAACATGCAGCCAGATCCGTAGCATACCCTGTATCTATACTTATCAATAGCTCCATCTAAGCAAATACAGTACCAGATATCAGGAAAAATTCCTCATAATACTACTCCACAAGGGGGGAAATTCTACAGAACCCTCAGATTACAGGCCTACTGCCACATTATCCCCCTTATCCAACATACTGGAAAAATGTATACATAGACAAATACTAAACCACCACTTACAGGCAAACCTAATTACATCCACACAGCATGGTTTCTGATCTTCGCACAGTACTACCACTGCCCTCCTATCTTTCACACACAACATTTCCCAGACCAGAGATAATAATAAACTTGTATCAGCTCTATCCCTTAACCTTTCCAAATAATTTGATACTGCTTCCAAACCCATCCTACTAAACAAACTTTCCAACCTACAACTCTCGACCTCCACTACCTCCTGGTTTAACAGCTACTTCTCAAACAGATAGTCCATCAGATGGCAAACATCCTTCTCTCTTTTCCAGATTGTTAATACCGGGGTTCCTCAGGGCTCCTGGGCCCCCCTACTTTTTAATATATTTACAAATAACCTCCATGTCTCCTGCCCTCATATTACAGTATGCAGACCACTCCACAATTATTCACTAGCCAGCAGGTATAATATCCAGTAGAAAATGTATTCTGGTACCTCAGCTTTTTACCTTCTGTGTAATAATTTAACCTTCAAAAACACACCTTATTTATACACCAAATGCTGACATTAAACAATTAATTATTCAGTCAACCAATTTAAAACACTATTACTAAAAGTGAATATTCCCCACACAGTTTTAACACAGTCACAAAACAAAATCATTAACACATTCCCCCTGATGTTCATCATTACATTATGAATATAATAAACTTTAAATAAATTAAATATTTACAAAATTATATTGCTATCAATATTCATACCTCTAGGGGAGAATGTTCTGAAATGTAAGATAATTCTGCATTACAGTCTATTAAGTTCATCCTTAAAACTACCACCAAATTTCAAAAAAGGACGTGCCAACACACTAAAAAACAAACTGCTCTCTGAGCCCCCATGTGCAGATGCAAAATGACAAGCTACAGGACTACTCATATTACATCTTCTAATATCTCCCAAATGCTCCATAATTTTAACCTTTACTTTTCTCTTGGTCTGCCCAACATACCATTTGGCTAGCTGACATCTGCATCCTATAATATACACAACTGAAAACAACCTGCTTCCTAACCTCAAAACCACCAAACTTCTCCTTTTCCTTCCAAAAAACATAATCCAGCTAAAGACAACTTCACTATCTCATCCTTAGATAATATAATTATCACCAGTGACTCAAATACCAAATTGCTTGGTGTTACAATAGACGCCCAATTAAAATTTGACCTACATATCTTAAAGTGCATCAAAAAGTCTAATCAAAAACTAGGTCTTCTGTATCATTACAACAAATATATACCTAACAAATCTAGACCTGTACTGGCTCTAACATTTATTCTACCATCCCTGCTGTATGCTGCTCCTATACTTACTAACGTCCAAAATAATCTGTTAACCAAACTAGAAGCCACCTGTAATAAGATATCCAGATTCGCTGCCAGTAATAGCTACAAATCAAATCACTGTATATCCCTGAAAAGATTAAGATGGCCTGAGCTTCCACACACGCTTCAAATATCACAACTACAAATTATAGATTGCATATAGCATCCTAAATAGCCCCAACTACTGCCCTGCTCTTGCATCCATAATTACATCCTTCACACCTAATCGTGACCTCAGAAGCACACAAAAAAATGACTTCAGGTAACCAAGCCAAACAAAAATATTGGAAAAATACTTTACAGTCATTCAGTTGCATACTCATGGAACAAACTTCCATTGTCCCTTCACTCCACAGCCAAAAGTGACAAATTCAAAAAGCAACTAAAAATGTATTTCCAACATGCATGGATCTGTACTTGTCAGGAAATAACCTAATGAATTTTTCTTCTTCTCTCAACCAACATATCTGCTTGGTATCTGCTATCTAAACTGTCTACACATATTACTCTCTCTGCAGTTAGCACCTATGCTATTAAATGCATCTTTGTTTTACTATGTCATGATGTTACTCTGAATTGTATATTACATATATATTTTTTTTTAATTTTAGGCATTGCTATATTTCTTGTATATAACTTAATGCTAACCAAATTTCTCAAACATATTACTACTTCATTCTCAAAATACTGTACTTTTGTCTTGTAAATGTTCATATTGTATACTTTTGTTTCTCTGTTTCTGTACTGTTAAGTAACTTACAACTTGAATTCTTAGTTTTTGTTTTTTTTTACTTATTTTCCTGGAGTTTTTCCTCCTCGGGTCTCCGCTGAAAAAGGGCTCTCTGGGCCCTGTTGGACTAGCCCAGTTAGCAAATGTAAAAATAAATAAAATAGTGTTAAATCCAAGAAGTCAGGAAGTGTGTGTTTGTGTGTGTGTGGGGCATGAGTCATGAGTGGCTGTGCATTTAATTGAGGAACCCACCAAAATGGTCCAAATTAGGCTCTGCAGTAGCTAAGGCCAGCCCTGCTAAAGGAAGGCAACATTCAACCAAGCTAACAAAAGTTAGTGCCTGACTTACAAATTAAGTTGATGGAAGGCAATCTGCCACATATCTGAGAGATGGAAACAAAACATTGGTCTGTCATGTTATTTCAGGACTGCAGCCACTAAATCCTAGCCCTTCCCCATAATTCATCAAAACTGTGGAGATGCACGTGGATACCTGTCAATCTATAACACCCCATGTTGTTTGGGATCCCTGTCAGACATCCTGACACAATCGTATGCCACAAACCCAGCAAGTAACAATGTGTTCCAAAACTCACTATAATATTTCTATATGAAAATCTGATTGGCATAAAACTCTTTCTCAGAGGAGGCTTGGGAGAAAAACTCCACATTTAACACCAGTTTCAACTTAAACATAAATACAGTTACATTATACCAGAAGGAATTCAAATTATTATAAAGTGTACATACATGAAAGAAAAAGCTTTACAATAGTTTACATAAACAGCATTTAGAAACACAACATGTTTATAGCTTGCATGGATATATACAGTGTTGGTCATTCATTAAAAATAGACACGCTTGTATACAGCAGCGATAGATAAAACATTGAAAAATATACAGTAATCATGATTTCTAGCAATTAAAATAATGTAAAGAAGAGGTAACTTAACTATGGAAATATTAGAAGGCGGAGGAGTGAGTGATAATGTAATACAGTATGATATGCTAGTAATAGAGCAATTATGAATGTATCATTACATTTAAGATGGAGAAGTAAAGTAATTAGGAAAGTGAGAATGATAAGGTCTACTTGGAGTGTTACAAGGAGTATTAGTTTTGGAGAGACGAGGACAGACAGAGTGGTGAAACTGTGACAGAGAGACAGTGAATGCTCTAATTAGAGAGAAGATATTGAGTCTTGTCACTTAGACTGGTATAATTTATGCAAAGTTACTCCTTGTGGTTTTGTGAAAACGTTTCTGGCCTAATGGAGGAAAAAAAGAGAAATGGAAAAGACAGTGTCTGTATAAAAGGTAGGATGTGCGACTGCAAAGTACCTTTAAAGCACTATTTGTAGAGGGATTGGCTGCCTCTATCCCTACGATGGCTATCCCACTGCACTCCTGATGTATACTAAATCTGAGATCACTTGTACCTTGTACCAGGCAGAACACTGAGATAACCAAAAACAGACTTTAGCATGCATTTTCCCTAACTTGTACACCTGCATTTATGAGAGTCACAGTTAGGTCCTTGGTATCTCATTCGGTGGGCTATAGGTTTCTGTGAACTAGGCTTAATATTTTAGAGAGAATATATGCTGAACTTCAATGGATGTACTGTCCACTTATGAAATGGTAAGAATGATTTATAATGCTTTTACTGGACACTAGGTCAACCCCCCCCCCCCCACACACACACATATGCCACACATCCTGACCGTGTACACCTGACAGTCATAGTTAATAATCCATAGTGTAACAGATATTTTTAAGGGATAATGAGTAATAACAATGTAGCAAGAAGATGGCGGTCCCTAATTAGGTTTAGTAGAAAGCAGTAATAGATACTAAAATAATAAAAAAGAAAGACAAGATACATTTTCATCAATGAGCTGTTATAGATAAACAAACTGAAACTATGTGAAAGTAAGACTTGACAAGAAATTAAATATTTGATCTTATCTGGATGAGCTATACAAATAAAACTCAAACGCCAGATAATCCTGAAGTACTGAAAATAGCATATATTGTCTTAAATACTCTTTAATATTGTTTGATACATAATTTTCTATTCTATTGAAGTTTTTCCTAAGTTTTATATCTCTGCTTTTGACATATTACAGTTGACCTTCCCTAAGCAAAAGAAAACAGAATGTTAGGATAATAACAAGAACAGAATGAAAGGAGCATTACTGAATTTACTGTGTCAAACCTGTTGACCACATTTTAAAATCTAAATCAGACTAACAGTGGCAGAATTCTATAATTACTTATCAGGTTTTCCATGGATCACTAAGAGGCGTTCAGTATAAAATATCCTGAAGAAACTGAAACATTGCCTATGTTAGTTATACGGTTTGGAAGGATTGACCTCTTCTACAATGTCCTATCTGCACTTCCTTTGGTCAGAGATCTGTTTTTGTTGCTGCCTTGATATTTTCTGTAACATGTTCTGAGACTAATGCAGTTTGCAACACTGTGCCATTAGTTTACAGACTTGAATAGCACCTTCTGCGTTTATTTTCAGATCCCCTTACACCTGCATTATCCAGCTCACTTTCTGCATTCTGACTCCACCTACATGATTCAGATGACTTTCTATATGTTGGTTCTGCCTACACAATCCACCTGACAGTCTGCATGCAAGCTCCAATTACACGATCCATTTGATTTTTTGTATGCTGTTTCTACCTACATGATGCATATGACTTTTTGTATGCTGAGTCAGCTGCAGTAACAAAAAAAAATCATGCTGTGCATAAATTTGACACTTAAAGTGTGCTAAAGAATATTTGCCACACCTCTCAACCTCTCATCGCAAGAAATCTGGACAAAGCCAAAAATAATGGGGGCTAAGCCCCCAAAATTAGGACAATTTTTAAACTTTACTCATATAAACTTAGAAAGTTACTGAATAAAAAGTGTTGTGTTAGCGGGTATTTTCTAACAAATATGAAATCTGAAACTCATATGTCTGTCATTACTTAGTTAATAACACACCAATAATATGAGGCAAAAATCTGGACATTCTGTGAACATCTGGATAGTTGAGAGGTATGATGCTTGGTGTCATCCAGAGGTGAAATGGTCCACAGTATTTTCTGCACACATTTCATCTTCCTAAAACTGCAAGCTGTATATTTTACATTATTTTGTGATGTGATTCTGGCTCATATGCCCCTGCTAGTTTGCCAGTGCACTGATATGGATTCTTACAAGCCAAAGAAAACATCCCTGGACATGTTTTTCCATATTTGCCTAAAACTCTAGGTTATAAGTGGAGCAGTCCTTGTAGTGGGTGTTTGAAATGAAGATGCAGTCTGTAGCTGCTTGTCTTGGATGAGGAATCATTGTGTGAATAATGGGTATATTAGCGAGCAGTGACCTGGTCATCCAGTGTAATATTCAAATACCTGGTGAGTTGGATAGACTAATGGACAAACATCATGAGTGCACCGCACTATACCTGTCACATGGACCCCTTCATAGCACTCCAGAACAGCAGCCGATTCGTTATTTCCTTCCCCACCATTATATATGTACATGTCACAAATCTGCAATGACCCTACTACTCTGATAACTGTCACTCATATTCTTAGTCTCATCAGTCAATATATAAGATCAATGCCTGTCTTTCCATGTCTCTTCGGTAAGCCAAAGAAGGCCTTATACCTACACTTTACAATATGCTTCACAGGCAATAAGAAATCTGGTTGTGGACCTTAGAGGTGAAGTGGGCCTTTGGAGCCAAGTAATAAATGTTAAGAGAATTTTAGAAAAAAACTTTCTGTTTATAAAAGTAATATCCTATGTGACACTTAACTGCTTGCTTATACACAAGCATCCTTCAATTCCTGCAAACTGCTTGATCAGCTTTGAGCAAGAGTGACAAATCTATTACTGTGCAGCTTTCAGCCAAGATTATATACTGACTGACACAGAGAAGACAGCCTGGCGCATTAAAAGAATGTCTATATCAAAAGACTGCTTTCATTCAGTAAGATTTTTGCTAATATTGACACATTTTAGACAAGCTAACAAATCAATGCACAGGGACAATTGCAATATCTTTCAGAGACTACTTTATTAGACTTCACTCAGAAGCTGCTGATATTCACACTGCAATTACCTGCTCATGGACAGAGTAAAGGTCTTTTTTCCCCCTTCCATTGACTGGTAGTTTGTATTGACTAAATGATAATATGTTTGGCATACATTACCATCTTGACCAAACCACCAATTTCCTGCAGCTATAATGATTTTGTTCTTTTTTTAATTTCTCTAAACCTTTTGGGTTTCTAATACCATGATGGGAATGGACCCCATTCCTAAGTCAAAGTACAATTAAAGTTCATGAAATTAGTATTGTTTCAATCTCTGATGTCAGACAAAAGTGTTCTTCGCAGCACCCGCAACGTGCCCAATAATTGCTCCTTCTACAATTCTTATGGGGTTACATGTATTGGTAACATATCTAAATACAATTGCAGATTCTTTTTTATAAGACCCATTGCTCCTAATACTATTGGGACTGTCTGGGTATCTTTTTTCCACATTACTCTTGTTTCTGCCTGCAAATCCTGATATTTTATGACTTTGTGTTTCTCTGTATGCAAGACACTGTAGTCACTGGGTGTGGCAATTTCAATGATCAATGCTACTTTTGTCTGCTTTTCATGGACCACTATATCTGATTTTTAAGCCACTGCAATACCATAATGTTTGCACAATCCTCAGTGCAACAGTCATGCCATGCTGTTATGCCTTTCAGTATACAGTCCATCTGCCATTAGTATGTCACAACCAGTAACAAGGTGTGTGACTATTTCCAGTTCAATTTTATAAAACTTACATTTGTCTGTTTCTCCCACATGTTCAATGGACTTTATAAGCCAGCATGTATGCAGGCACTATCTTGGGCTGCCAATATTAACATTTCATTTCTTGGTTTGAATTTGCCTCTCCTTAACTATTCCTTTGTTTGTTCCTGATCAACATGACATTCTTTCAGAAGTTTTCTATACTTGCAACTATATTTGTGCATTTTTCTATACTTACAACTATATTTGTGCATTTTCCACATTTCTTGCCTTCTCACCTACTCTTTCACCTTATATTCTTTCTTTTGTTTTTTGGCACATTCAGTTGCTGCTTGATTTTTATTTACTTCTGGTTTGATTTCCATTCCTGATTGACACTGATATGCTTCTGCTAGTTTAAGCAGAGAAATCATCTTAGATTTATTCTCCTCATGTTTCAAAACATTCACTACATTTCAGTCTTATGAGGTCAGCAAATATGTGTGCAGTCCCAGAATTGCAGATCTATACATGTAATCAATTTCAAGGAGGCCCACCCCCTCCTCCAGAACGGGGAATATATAATCTTGGTATACGCTGATTTTTATAAATCATTTGGTGAGCATGAAGCATCCTTCTTGTTTTCCTGTCTAATCTATCCAACACATTTTGGGGCCAGTCAGTCACTCCAAAACTGTAAGTTAGGACAGGAAGAGCAAATTGGTTTACAACCTGGATTTTGTTCCTAGATGTCAACGCTGTTTTCAGGATTAATTTAAGTCTTCTAAACTATTCCTTACTAAGTTTTATTCACATTTGTTCATGTTTTATTGTTGATACTTCATCAGTTGCTAAATATTTATACACTCCCTCTTGCTCAAGTTTTTTTATATCACATTCTTGTCCCAAACTGATGTTTTCCTGCTTTAAAGGTTGCTTTTGCACATTTATCAAGACCAAATGACATTCTTATATCGTCTGAAAAAAATTTGACAAATTGCAGTTGTTCTTTCAGTTCCTCATTTGATGAGCTATACCGTTTTAAATCATCGACAAAGAGAAGATAAGTTTATACACTTTGTTGCTTTCTAGGAGCCAAATTATAGCCATGGCCTAAGCTGTTAAGTCGACAGCTTAATGGGTTAAGGGCATGGCAGAATAGCAAATCCCCCTTTGAATTTTTATCCCTGGGATAATAATTTGTTCTTTATCGTGGCTTAATTGCAAAGTTGTCTGCCACTGCTTCATGGTCACTGTAATGTAGTTGATCAGTGTAGGGTATATCTTATACATTTGTAAGCACTCTTTTATCCATGAATGTGGGATACTATCAAATGCTTTTTTGTAGTCGATCCATGTCATACTTAGATTCTTCCCCTTTTTACAATTCTCCACTATGACTTTATTTAACATCAGATGATCCTTTGTTCCATATGACTTTCTTTATTGCCCTTTTGTTCTACTACCATAATTGAATTTTCTTCTAAATGACTATAAACTCTGTCATCAATTCCCGTGTATAGTTTATACGTCATCGGAAGGCAAGTTATTGACCTATAATTTTTAGGTAGCTTGTAGGCTGACTCTTAAGTAGGAGCATTGTTTTTCCTGTTGTTACCTAGGTTGGTGTCTGTTCAGGGTGTGTATATAAACAGTTCTTACTCATGGCTAAGTCTTTGTGCAAAGATGCTGATATTTTTAACCAAAAGTTAGGTACTGCATCTGGGCCTGGGGTTTTCCATTTAGAGGCTTTTCTTAACTTTGTTTCAATTTACTTCATCCCATTTCATATCCTGTGCCTTTAAACTTCTTATTCCTTCTTTTACTACTTCTGTCCATTTAGCATCTTTGTTATGTTCCAAAGGATCTCTGTAGATACTTCTCCAAAATGTATCTGTTTCTTATTTTTTTGATGGTCTTTCAATTCCTTTTACCTTGATTCTTAATTCTGTATAAAAATTTTTTGGGTCATCAATAAATTGCTTATTTTGTACTTTATATTTATCTGCATATCTTCTAAGCTTTTCCACCTGTGCTGAGATTTTTAGTTTATTTACAATAGTGCACAATAGATCCTAGTCTGTTCTAAAACTCCACATTGCTTTTATCATGTCTATCTTTCTTAGTATTTTTGTTGATCTGTTCCCTCTTCTATATTCCTCTAACAGTTGACATTTCTTGTCTTAATTGCTTTAGAATTTTCTCTGTTCGATACTTCCATGATGGTATTCAATTTCTCCCCTTCCTTTCCCCTCACCAACCTGTTGTGGTAGAACTTTATCAGTTATTAATTTAGCTGCACAGTAATATATCCTGTTTACTTCTGTCATATTGCATGGATCTTTATGGACAGTCCTAATTACTGTGTTCATTTGTTGTATCAAACTTCTGACTTTTGGGGTTTTATTGAACTTCTGCAGTCTATTTCTTTTATTGATCGTAATATGACTGTCTATGTCTATTAAATCAAGCAACTCTTCTCTTAACTCATTTTCTTCTAAACTAAAGGCACATTTTTTTTCCATGTTCTGTAGGCATTCTATAGAAAGTTCTACAGCATCTTCCTATGGCACATTCTCTTCAATTTTATCCTGTGCCATCCGTTGCTCTGTCATATGGGAACTACTGGCTTATCACTCCTTAACACTGACTGCAACAGAGTTTTTACAGGTTCACTCCCTTGCTGTCTAGTTTCAAGTTAATGTTTACACTAGTTTCCGGTGGAAGGCTGCAAAATATCTTTATATAGCACCTGGCAAATTGCTTCCTGTTCCACTGGTTTCCCATTAATTTGGATATCCATTGCTCTATCCTGTTGTGGTGTTTTCTGCATTAGATTTTCTACACTGAATCCTTCACTTCGCAGGCACTCCATGACCTCAGTTTCTATTTCTTTAGCTTCTACATTTACTAATCTCCTTTCTACTTTTTCTCTTTATCTTTTTATTTTTTGTATTGTAAAGTTTTCCATGTCTGGTTTCCTTTGCCTGTATTTCTTTTCAAATATCTTTGGTGCTGCTCTTGTTTTATTGGTTAGTTTTGCTTTCTCCTTTGCATAAAAATTACACCATATAAAATCTCTTTTTCTTTCCCATGTCCATATTTCTTCTTCAGATGTCTCCTGATCTTCCCACTTCTCCTTACTTTGTGGTCTCACTCCATCATGCTGTGATATAACCTGTGTTAAGACCTTCTACTCCAAATCCTTCACTTTACAGGCAATCCATAACTTCAACTTCTATTTTTTTTAACTTCTATTTTATTAATCTTCTTTTCTACATTTCCTCTTTGTGATATTGTTTTTTTTTTTATTTTGAAATTTTCCATATCCGGATGCCTTTGCCTATATTTCTCTTTGAATATCTTTTGGGCTGCCTTCTTTATATTGATTAATTTGGCTTTCTCCTTTGCATAAATATTGCACCATATCAAATCTCTCTTTCTTTCCCATGTCTGGTTACCTATCAAAACATCTACTCTTCATAACATCTAAACTCAAAACATAAAGACCATACCATCTAAACTTCAGAGCATCTAAAACTCATAACATCGAATCTCAAAACATTGAAAACTACAAAGCAACTATAAACAACACCTCACAGAGTTTTTACTATGTTTATGAAGGGAGGCAAGCCCCCCTGCACCCCATGTGGGGGGCCGTAATTTAAATATACCAACTCCAAGGTCGTACTACAGTGGGGTTAGGAATTTAACCACTGTAGTGAGACCTTGGAGGTGGTATATTTAATTTATGGGGGGTGTAGGGGCAGAGTCCCCCACTTGGGTGCAGGGGGGCTTGCCCCTCTGCATAAATGTAGCAAACAGTGTGTGGGATGTTATTTATAGCTGCTTTGTAGTTTTCAATGATTTGAGATTCGATGTTATGAGTTTTAGATGTTCTGAAGTTTAGATGTTATGGTCTTGATGTTTTGAGTTTAGATGTTTTGAAGACTAGATGTTTTGATAGGTAACCCCCATGTCCATATTTGTTTTTTTATACTTTTCAAAAATGTTGGTTTTATTGTTTACATTTTCATACTTCTTCAGATGCTTATTTTTCCAGATCAAAGTTTCTTGATCTATATACTGTCTTTATTTGTCTCTATATACTGTTTTTATATGTCTCTATATACTGTCTTTATATGTCTCTATATATTGTTTTTCACAAATCTGTTGTATTAGTGAATGCATATTTTTATTTGAAGCTTCTGACAGTTTTTCTTGTGGAAGTATTTTTCGTTCCTCTAATTTCTCTCTTAATCACTTTGTATATCTTGTGTCTGGAAATTCTTGGCTTTTTGCATAATAGTAACAATACATATTTTTTTTCTTATCCTAAATAGTCCTCTTTATCAACTTTATGTTTTTTCTTTGGCCTACCAGTTTTTGTTATTTTTGTGGACTACTACTTCCTTCTACAATGGGGGGTGGGGCATCATCCCCCCTGGGCTTGGCCTGGCCCCACTGTGGGAATATTTCTGTATTTTGAGAATTCTACACTGTGATCTTTTCAGGTCCTGGAATCACTGTGCCTACCAGGACTGGGCACTTTTCTATTCTGGTTCCTGTGCACTCATCTTTCTTTTTTAATTTTTAACCTACTTCTGTCCATGATATATGCTATATAAATGCAGTTTATATATCAGGTCATCTTGGTGAGATTTTCTGAAAAACAGGGTCCATTTCGCAAAGGTACTCACCAAGACTTGAGGATGAATTCAGTTTCAGCAATACTACTCTCCTTTACTTGTTGACTTATCATCTCTCCCCCTACTTACGGTACAAGTGATGCAACTCTATTGTACTGGAAGTGTGTCCTGCCTTCTACACGTATATTAAACTCATGGCTTGATATCGACAGTGAAATGGGCAGTTTCTGTATATAAACTGGCCTGTGCTACTTTCTCTTGTAGGTATTCAATAATACTGAGCTCCTTTTACCAGACTTGTGATAAGCTCCAAGAAATCTATAACCATTACAGCAATTTACATCCCTCCTGGAAATAACCCTGACATAATTGAGTACTTCCTCCAATGGACATCCATAACTTTCTCTCAGGAAACCATAATGATAGGTGACTTTAATACAGACTGGCTAACTTGTACCTCAGATAATACCACAAATGTTATCCAGTTATATGGATTCTTCCAACTAATACAATTCTCAACCAGAATTGACAAAGAAACTAATACACAGTCAGTACTCAACTGGATACTAATCAATAAACCATCACTTACCAATCAATCAGGCTGCCTCCCAAACAGTATTAGCAATCATCTACCTACCTACCTGTTAAGGCAATATCATCTCATCACTAAAAATACTGCATATAGACAAACTTTGCATCCCAAATATTCCTATCAACACTACAACAATGTGACTGGATACCACTAACATCACTCCCTCTAGATGATGATGTATCTTACTTCAATAATATATTTCTTGACACTTTGAACTGCCAAGCACCTCCTTGAACTATTGGAATAAAGACAAATTACTCTCCATGGATGACAAAAGAAACCAAGCTAATACTTAAAACCGAGACAAAGCTTGGGCACGATACCAACTCATCAAAAAACACACCACCCTAGACGCTTATCTGTTATTATTTTTGTGGATGTGGAGTCTGTTCCACAGCAGCAGTTTCCTCTGGAAAATATACCCTTCCCTCCAAACTGTTCTCGGTCTAGGAATCTAAACATCTTCTGCAACATCCAAACTATTCTACTGATGTTGCAGAAGAGGTTTAATCCCTAGACCAAGTATTTATGGTGCCATCTGACTTGCTAATGTGCAGTAACTCCATCAGTAATGAGTCACAGAATACCTCGTACGACTGACACAGGTCACCTCTCAGCAATCTAGGATACTGAATATAGTGACAAGGCTTTGGATCAGTCCATACAGGACATGTTGTTTAGGCCTTATAGTAAGGTATTTCTGTGGGCATTCCAATTGCTGCATGTGTCTTTACAGATACTTGCCAAAGACGGCATTTTATTCAATGATTGTCCTAATGAGGGCTGAGTAAAGGGGAAACAGTGACATCCCTAGATCTAGACACAATCCCTTTATTTATAAGCTGTGCAGTATAGAAGGACTTTCTTATAATAAACACATGTTGGTCAAAAGTTAGATCAACGTCAACATATTTCCAAATCAAGAAAATTTGGGTCAGCTCTAAGACATGTATCATCAATGTGGCAGTTCCTTGGGGTAGGAAACTTCCAAAGGATATAATGTATTTTATAGCATTTATTTTCAGACCACGATTTTGACAGCATTTATTTAATGAGACAAATCTTCCTGCAAGATGGCCAAATCATTTGGAGAATCAGTGATTGCTCCACCATCTGCAAACTTAGCCAGAGCCACTTGGTATTCGATTTTACTTCAGAAAAGTAGATGCCATACAGGAGAGATCCTAGCACAGAACTCTGGAGTAATCCAATGGCGACTGATTTCTTTGTGGAGGTTACTTCCCCTATTTTGATTATCTGCATTCTATCTGTGAGCCAGTAGAAATGCAATGTTTGACACAGGGGTTTATTCACAGCTAATATAGCTTTTGTACTATGCCTGAGTGGGGGAATTGTGTCAAAAGCTTTGGCCAGATCTAAGTATGCAGTATTTCTGATACTTCAGAATTCACAAACACTGCTGAAGTGAGGGGGATGTAAAAATCTTATTTAAATGTTGACACCATCTGAGTTCTGCTCCAGTCACACATCTGCCACACAAGAAAAATCCCTTATAAACAAATGACACAGTTGAGTGATGCCAAAATATCAAAGAAATGGCCTGCACTGGTAAAACAGTAATAACTTTAGAACTGAACTAGGCAGTGACATAGTTAATATATACAGCAAAATCAAATCCCCATGGAAGTCAATGAAACTGAAGAAGGCACAGTGTGATCTTTCAATAAGACAAACCCCTGACAATATGAATAAAATATTAAATATAACATTATACATATTAAATTGAGCTGAACAGATTGCTAAAGTCAGACTGTAGACAAAAAGAAAATTAACAAGTTAATTGCAGCTGATTGCTACCTATGTTAGAAGATTATTAAAGCAAGTTCAAGCCAACTCATCCACTCAGGCAGCCAGTCCCTGCCAGACATCAAGTCCCTGGAATGTAGCACAGAAGAACCACAGTTCAGACAGCTGAAGATTGACTTGAATTAAGTCTCTGTACAAGCAGTTGTCTCAGAAAAGTACACAGCACTATCACAAAATCAAAAGTAGTAGTAAACGTACAGTATTAGATGCAGCAATATCAGATTATCAAGCGGGGAAACATTTTAAAAAGTTTGCATCTGCCTGTTGCTGCAGTATCAAAAAATGTCTTTAGTATTTGATATGTTCACTTTTCCGAATCAAAGTAATCTTTATTATTTCATCTAAACATCTGAAAATGAATTCATATAAAATGCAGACAGTATCAAAATCCTGAATAATACACATCAGCTTAATTAAAACTGATTATAATTATTAGCGTCTAACTGCACAATAGTACAGTAATAATCTCCCCATAAATAGTGGTTAAGCTGAATTCAACTACATCTGGTATGCTTTCCTGTTAGAGTCAACCTAGACTTGGTAATTTTTATTGGCACAGGGTTAAAAAGGCATTCGTTCACTTATTCATTCTCCAGTTATCCTCCTAATGCAGTTCAGGGGTCTGGCGAACCTGAGCTCATCACAGCAATCAGTGGGCACAAAGCAAAGAAACAAATTATGTATAGGATGCACAAACACATTCTCACATGGCACGTATATCTATGGACTATTTAGAGGATGTCCAGTTATCTTATGGCATATTTCTGTGATATGGAAAGAAACTACAGCATCTGGTGAAAAGCTACAAGAACACAAGTGAGTTGTGCAAGCTGCACAAAAACATAGTTGAGAAGGAAAATGGAGAATAAAGTGCTGTGACAGTGTTAAAATGCTTATTTTTTAAAAGAATGCAGTATTTGTATTTGCTCGTGCAGATGTCTTTTTGCTTCTATAAAGAATCAGTAGAGAAGGTTATCCAGTGAAGTGTGCATTTGAATACTCAGGTGCATACTCAAACACATCAGTGACGTTTTTACTGTGTCACTAACAGCATGCTACTGAAAATATGTACCTTTTTAGATTTATTTCTTTATGAATGGGTGACCCGTAATAAAAATGTGGTCAATTTTAGATGTCCAGAAATTGAGGAACAGTTCATTTTTCAACATATTCTTTAAACTAGCTAATATAGTCATAATGTTGGCAAGTTCTGTTTTCTTTACTTAGGTGCGCTAAATGAATGTTTCTATTGTGGTAAAATAGTTTACTATCACCAAAAATCTCTGTTAGCTAGTCAAAAAGCTGAATTTGAGGTCTCCTTTGTACAAGAGGTATATATTGAATGATACAGTGATTTTTATGTAATGCAACACCCGCTAGTTTTTTTTTTTTTGTCCCAGTGCTGTAACAGCATTAATCACAACTGAGAGTCAAACGTAGTTCTGAAAACATGAAGGTAAAGTACTGTGCCAGAAGAGTGCAGAAAAGTAAGTATCACAGGCAAGGTATACATTTATAGAAAATAAAGACTGCAAACCAGTAAATCCACAAAAAAGCTCACACCAGGTATACATTTATGTTCAGTATGGGAAAGGCAGCTGGAGGGACAGCTATTCCGAAGCCAACATGCAAAGGCTAAGCAGGGCTGGATCCAGCACAAGGTGGCCTGGTGATAGGGCCAGTAAATGTTAAGGAAAAAAAATAAAGGTCTCTGTCTCACTCGAATGCCATTCTGCTGCCATTGCACTCCCAGGAAGTCTCTCACTCTACATTTAAGCCAGTAAAGTGAAGCTTTTAAGTATGTTTTTTTACAAATTATGTTTTCAATATTTCTTTGTATGTATTTGTGTGGAGCTTTTCTCCCCAGGCCTCTACTGAAAATGGATATTACTCCAGCTAGACTAGCCCGGTCAGCAAATGTAAAATAAAATAAATAAATAAATAAATAAATAATATTCTACATCAACTGCCTGACCTCACTAATTTCTTCATTTTTTGTAAAAAATCACTGAGGATTACAGTCAGTCAATAATGCCAAGCCTTAAAGTTTCCTAGATCTTATTTGTTTAGGAAATGCATATGTTGTTCTGTTAACTTTTTTTAAATGAGTTAACACTGACTGGCACTTATCAGTCTGACTAAAAGTACAGAGTTTGAATATTTCCACCTCCATTTGACTACTGTGCGACATTGATTAACTTATTCAGACAATGCTCATGGGTTGCTCCCAGTGAGTTTATTTGGTTAACAGATAAAATAAAATAGCATTTAGAATTTGTTCACTTTATTGGCTTGTGTCTCCCATTATTTTTGGTCTTGCCAAGAAGATGAAAAGTATTTTGGTCTGTTGTTTGTAAAATTTGTGGCTTTTTGGCAAATCATTGTGGATTGTAGTCTCTTAATAATGACAGGCATGTGAGTTTAAGACTTCAGAAAATGGTTGGTAAAATTAACCTATTAAACTAGCAACTTTGTAAGTATATAAGTACAATATTTAAATCTGTTACTGAATTTTGAGTCTCTGTCTTCGATGCAGTATCTAAGAGACTGGAAGGGCACGAGGGGTGAATTTGGTTACACCATATGGTTCTCACAACAGTGAGCTAGATAGAATACACTTCTGGGTCATAGGGTCATTATTTTACACTTCTGGGTTATTTATCAATTTTTTTCACTCCTTTGACTGCAAGCAAACATCTGAATGAATGCAGTCATACTAGGGGCTGTAATGGTGGAGTTAAAACTGTGTGTGAGCTTAAAGGTTCATAGGTCATTACTAGGCTAACTGCCATAAAGGGCAATTTAAAGTCTAGCCAATTAACTGATGTCAGACTTAAACACTGTACCTTGAATTTATGATGTTAAGGTCTTAACCATTATGCATGGGTGTGTGTAAACAGGAGCATTTGGATGTGAACCATGTTCCTTGGGTATGATCGCTGGTTTCCTACTTAAGCTAAATGAAAGTGTTAAGCCGGATTGCATGAAGTCTGAGTTTAATGTTAACTTTGATTGCATTTTTCTTTAATTGTCTGACAGTTGGTGCTAAGGGTTAAGAAAGTAATCTGATCTGTAATTCATGTGGTACAGGGATTGATTCCCCTCATTTGTGTACTATGACTTTGAGTAAGTCAAAGTTTTTGACTTTAGTTGGGAATTTGTAGTAGCTCCTCAATTGTCCCCTGGACTGCAAGCCTAATAACTAGTTATGAACTTTTTTGCAGGCACATGAGTGTGAAATGGACTGCATTGGGTTACAACAGTTTGTGTGATACTTAGTGCAGATATATATATATATATATATATATATATATATATATATATATATATATATATATTTATATACTATGAGCTGACTTCATCAGGCAGTGCTTCTGGGATACTCCTGACAAACAGACATTAATGTCCACTTTGCTGTCCCAAGCTGCCAGTAAATGTATCACACATTTATCTTTTGAATTTCTACCCCCTTTAGATAGCCGCTAATTAGTGAGTCACTATATGCTATTTGACTATGAATGCCAAGCACATCTCATGTACTTTAATGAGCTGCTTCATGTATTTTCAATAAATATGAGTTTCAAAGTAAGAGACATTTACTATTGCTCATGCTAGGTTTGTT
Source organism: Protopterus annectens (assembly GCF_019279795.1). Taxonomy (NCBI): domain Eukaryota; kingdom Metazoa; phylum Chordata; order Ceratodontiformes; family Protopteridae; genus Protopterus; species Protopterus annectens. The sequence goes on along the minus strand of NC_056749.1, from coordinate 551,362,580 downwards.
TTCAATGTGAGTATCTTGTTTTATTAATCAAACAGCTTTCAGTGTTTCTGTTGCAGAATGTTTTAAATCAAATCCAGATCTCAGTGATGATTGTAAAAGTAAAAGAACAAAATAGCATGCATACAGACAGGTTTGAACAGTGATATATGGCAACTCAGGACAGACAGCCAAGTAATGGGATGTTGCTATGGCTGAAGGGCCATGACCATTATCCTGCCTAGGGCATCAAGGGTGTGTGTGCATATGTGTATGTGTAGAATGGACAAATCAATGTCTCTTCCTTCCTCAAATGGTCTCTTAATTGAAGTTAGCTGGGTTGTGATCAACTATTCATGAGACAACCAAAAACCCAGTCAGCGAAACAGACTGTTTCCCAGTGTGTGTGTGTATGTGTGTGTTTTATATAGATTCACACACATACACACATACACTCACACACACACACACACACACATATATATATATATATATATATATATATATATATATATATAGGGTCTACTTTAAAACATCTAAAACCCATAACATCTAATTTCATAACATTGAGACCAGAACATCTAAAACCCATAACATCAAATTCTAACACTGCAAATCACAAGAAAATAGCATCCCCTCCACATATAACAACACCAAACACACTTTTTACATTTCTGCAGGGGGGCAAGCCCCCCTGCACACCCCCCGTGAATTAACTATACCAACTCCAAGATCACACTACAGTGGGAAAAAGTTAATTTCCTAACCCCACTTTATCAAGCCCCCCTGCAGAAACATAGTAAAAAGTGTGTTTGGAGTTTGGTATCATTATATGTCGTTATATGTGGAAGGGATGTTATTTTCATGTGATTTGTACTGTTAGATATTATGAAATTCAATGTTTATGGGTTTTAGATGTTTTGGGTTTTAAATGTTCTGGTCTCAGTGTTATGAAATTAGATGTTATGGGATTTAGATGTTTTGAAGGGGACCTATGTATGTATGTATATATATATATATATATATATATATATATATATATATATATATATATACATATAAACATTTACACACACAGTATATTTTGTATTGTAGGTTTAGGTCATAATATTTGTGAAAAGTGGTGAAGCAGTGAGCCATAAACTTTATTTCATAATCCTACATAACAGTGTACTTTGTGTATCACACAAACCAGATGTTATACATTCACCTCATCCTTTTTGTGTGTCATATGTCCAATGTTCCTCCTGCTTGATGGGAATTCATTCTAGGGCTGAGATGAGAACTCTCTGAGTGGAAGGGGGTGTCACTTAAGGCAGCTATGTGGATGCTTTATGCTCTCTCTGGCATCCTGTTAATAAGACCATTGTTTTGAATGATCTATCCTCATCCTCTGGCTGATGGGACAACTCAACCATTTTACCGTGGTAGCTCAGAATGTACCCCTTTGCATACTTCTGTAGACTCACTGTGGAGACTACTAATCATCCATGTTTTTTTGAACTTAAAAGGCCAGCCCACTGGATCATTTCCCATCCTATGCAGGATAGAGTCAGTGTGTATGGCTGGCTTTGCCCCTCCTTCAGCCACAAGGATGGACCTGTCCATCCTCCTTGATAACACCATCAAGTGACTGAACATCTGGTTGAACTTGAGTTGCTCAGTTTGTAGTCGGGGTTTTTTTCCCTCTACACAGGCCAAACCAAATGCCAACAAACTAAAAATACATCAGTCTCTACATATGATGAAAACATGCCAGTTGGTTAATAACCTTCATTGGGCAAATGTCTCCTTGCATCCTTTTGTAGTAATGGTGAGAATGCAAGTATACATGATTAGTTTGAAACTACATTACATAATATAATGTCTGGAGGAAAGATTAACAAAGTAAACTGGACAACATAGTTATAAACTTACAAAAGAAAAAAAAAGGAAATATAAAAAGAAATAATTTTCTGTATTTGTGTAGCTAACAAATTGTTATTGCATATGTTACATTTTTAGACCTTTTTATTAAAATATTATATATAATGCGCAGGTTTTTGATGAAGAGATGGAATTTTCTTTGGAATGCAAATAGTATTTATCTCTAATAAAAATAAAAAAAAAACAAGAAAATCTAGCCAAGCTAGATTTTCTACTGTGTGATTCCTTAAAACCTCTAATATTATAGGTAACATGGGATATATGCAAATAACCCCTTAAATACATCAGGTATTTCAGCTATATGCCAGTCCTGAGTACCAATTTTTCTTGTTTTTACTGATTGATTTGTCTGTGTGACCTTGTTACTCATTGTTTTAATAATAAAAAAAAATAAAACTTATTTTAATATTTTGGGGGATAGTATGCAAAATGTAAATAAAAGATTAGGCACATTTTAAATTTCATAAATGAAAAATGTAATTTAAGTTTTTGTTACATATATGGTCACTTTACCCTGCTCATTAATAACCTAGAAAAATCTTGGCCATTATTAATAATAATAATAATAATAATAATAATAATAATACGGAAATATCATCTGGCAGGGATAAGACTTAAACCGATATTTACTCTCACCTGGTCAGGTTTGATCCAAGTGAAGCTAGCTAAATTCTTTGTTTCTTTACATAGCTAAATTCATAGATGGTTACTGTAGAGAAAAGGTTAGCTCTACTGTTCTTTGTTTACTGTAGGGCAATAAATTTAGAGCTCTTTATTTATAATAGAAAAGGGACACAGAATAGTTTTACATATACTGCAGAAAGAAGTGAATACTCGTTTTATTTACTACAGACAGCTGTAATCATGATTTTTTTTATAGCAGGAAATAGTAAATATATTGAATTTGTAAGACTACACTTCCTCACTTTCTCACTACTGTCAGAGATAATTACACTCCTTTATACTACAGGGAGGGATACATGTATATCTTCACTGATATAGTGGGTAAATAGAATACTAACTACTGGAAGAGATGCACAAATCTTAAGTTACTGCAGGAAGCAGCAAAGATAAATATATGACTTCTGTAAGAGTAAACGTAGATCTTTACTGAAGAAAGTGTTAAATATATACACCTCTGTTTATTAAATACAGGGTAATCATTTCCTTTCAAAAATGACATGAAGCAGTAAACAGAGCCTCCACTTACTGAAAGAAGTACACCTGCTTATTTATTTAGGAAATTGCACTGCTTTAAAGCATATTTATGTACTACTGGGAGAAGCAGCCCCTTGTACCTACTGCAAGACAAGATTAAATGCATACATCACTACTTAAATGTAATACATGAAGGACTTATTTTACTTGTATTCTTCTACTTCAAGGATGGATTAATGCAATTAAATCTCACACAAATAAACTCTTGTGTACATGTTGTATAGTAATGTTATTTCTTTATAATTTAAGAGCAATATGGGAAAACAGATCTGTAATTTTCTACACAAAAGGCTAAATTTGCACCATTTTTTCATTTTGCTGATTTGATAGTGCTGAAAATGTTTTTTTTTTTCATTATTATGAAGGAATGCCAGTATGCATGTCTTTACTTCAAGAATAGGCAATTATGTATACTTCCGCTGCATTGTGTGGTACCCTTTTATTCCAAAGGTCAATAAACCCACTCAGTCAAAATAGGGGAAGCCAGTGGCCACCTCTAGTTGTAGACCCTTAACAAGTGGCGTACCCCAATGATTGGTCTTGGGGTCTCTACTGTTTAGGACATACTTTTCTGAGATGGAAGCCAAAACCAGTGGTCTGTAGCTGATCTAGTTTGCAGATGACTGCAAGCTGGGCACTGTCATAAATTCCTCTAGTGATGCTTACATCCTCCAAGAGGGTCTTACCCAAAACTAATGACTGGTGCCAGAACCATGACCTCAAACTGAATGCCAAGAAATGCATCATTATCCCCTTTAGGGAAAATAGCATCCCCACTAATTATCACATTAATAACAACACACTAAGCATGCAATTAGTCATGAGGGACTTGGGCACCCAGGTTGATAGCAACCTGACTTTTGGCTACCACGTTGCCACTATTGTATGTGCCCACCTCATAAGTAAGTGTATTTCATCCAAGAACAAGGAGGTCATAACATGCCTGTACTCCTCCCTTGTCAGACCCATTACTGAGTACAATTCCCCCTTTAGCATGTACTTTGCCAAGCACATGCAGCAGTAGGAGAGACCACAGAGGTTCCTGACCAGGAAAACCAAGGGTCTCAAATACCTATCCTATACAGATAGGCTAAAAGCCCTGACCCTCTACTCAGCCTCATACAGACTGCTCAGAGGTGACCTGTATCTAGCATACAAGGCTGTCTCAGACTCAGCCTTGACGGAGTTGCTGCATATCCGTAAGTCAAACTACACTCATGAAACCCACACGCAAGGCCTCAACCTGGTCTGTAACACTAATAGAACTTGTTGGTGGAATAGATCTGTGTCCCAACAACTCCTCCATCTGTGGAATAGACTCCCTCTCCATGTCAAGCAGAGTATCTCACTAGCCCTCTTTAAGAGGAACCTGGATGACTGGATGGGAAACAGAAAATATAGCCTTGAGATCCAACCTATGTTCCAGCTGGACAGGGAAAACAGGTGCTGACTTTGTGGGAACATGGGTGAAATTTTTGGCTGGGCTTAGAAGGGTCTCTGGGCCAATAGCCTAGTATCGTCCTACGAACATATTTCTTTGTTTATTTATTTACTACAGAAAGAGATAAGATTCACATCTTCACTTCATAACTATTTTTAGCGTAATGTACAATAGGTTATAGCTCCAGTTCTTAAGCTGTCTCTGTGAGCTAGCACTACTGAGTAACATTGTTATACAGACACTTTTGCACTGTCATCCTTCTAGTCTCTTCCATAATTATATAATTTTGCAACATGGCACTCAAGAGGAATATTCTTTTGATCTGAATTTAAATGGCCTTCACACTCAAACACAGTTTTGTATATAATCATTGAAAGGGAAAGAATAAAACCCATTTTATTTTATTATTATTTTACTTTACTTGTATTTAGACTGGGCAAGCCCAATGGCCACACTTGTCCCCTTTTTGGGGACGATCTGGTAAATGAATTGCGTGGACTCTCAAAGTAGGCATGGACTGTCTAAGCTGCTTTTGAGGCTTGGAATAAAGATGATGCATCAGCAGGACACAGTGAAACAACCAGTAATCAAATGGAGGTCATGATACTATAAACTAGGCTTCAAGGCTTTAGACTAGGACTGTGTATATCTTAATCTCTGCCTTCTCCTGAAATCTTTCTCTCTCCTGAGGATCTTCCCATTAGACGAACATAACCCAGCATATATCATCTAACAGAGGTAAAAGGCTAGAGAAATCTTGAGACTAATGGCAATAGGTAAAGGTGACAAGCCTCTCTGTAAAAACAAAGAACCTGTGTGTGTGTGCATGTGCATGTGCATGTGCATGCGTGTGTGCCAAAGGTACTGGCATTTTTCTTATTATTTTGTATTTTGATATCTTTAACTATACTATCTTTAATGGTGATTTTTTTTGTGCAACTCCAAGGCATGCTAGCAGTTTGACAGTCTGATGAAGCAATTAAAAGGTTTTAATTTGTCAAGAAACCATATGTAATTGTCTGATATGCTTAGTGTATATTCCTCTCTACTTACCCATTCAACAAAATAAGTTCTAAAAATGAATAACTTCATTGAGCTAACTTAGCATTGATATGGCAGAAGACAAGATGACACAAAATAATTCAAAAGTTTCTCAAATATTTATTGTTGAGTAAATAAATGCATATTTCATCTCTTGCATCAAGCCACAAAACATGAAATAAGTCTTGGGCATCATCAAAAGAATAGTCAGTCAGTCTGGTGAATTGAAGTTACAAGACAAAATGTCACAAAATTCTATGTCCCTGAAAGTACACAGGCAAACATTTGGCTTTGTCTTACAGACAAGTCTACATTGTAAAAGACTGGACTTTGTTATGGGTAGTACAAACAACTTCTGCAGCAGGAAATGTTCAAGTAGACGGTAACAAAAGTGTCATTGTGAGGAATAGCATTACCATGTTTCTTCCAGCAAAAGTTGGAAAAATGTTGACCATTTTTCCATGGAAATTTCAAATCTGGCTAACACTTTCACGTGCAAAGAAAAGAAAAAAAAAGGAGTGGAGTTAGCATAACAAAGGGGGTTGGCACAATGGTTATGGTGTTTACCTCAGTGACACATGATACAGGGTTTAATTCTCACCTTGGTAAATTGGCTAGGCTTAAAGTTGCCCACAAGTGAAGCTAACCTAGTCCTCTGCACAAAGGTGGGCCATCTACAAACCCTGAAAACTACAGACCCATAAATCTCACTAGTTTCATATGTAAATCCATGGAAAGAGTTATCATGGAAATGATCATTAATGGCATGGGAAATCTCCAGACACTGGAGCCAACCCAATTTTGTTTTGTCAAGGGCAGGTCATGCCTGTTCAACTTGCTGGACTTCTTTTTGAAGGTCACCAAAGCAATGGATGAGGGTAAAATGGTTCACACTTCCTACCTTGACCTGGCCAAGGCATTTGATGCAATACCCCACAAAGGCATTGTTGCCAAACTCAAGAGGTTAGGTACAAACCCTTATGTCACGCAGTGGATAGCCTGCTGGCTCACAGACAGGACATAACACATTAGGACTGCAGAGTCCACCTCTACAAAAAGGCCAGTAACAAGCAGATTCCTTCAGGGACCACTCCTTTTTGGCATTTACTTCTCTGAAGTCAATGCCAATGTCAGTGGCTTATGGCTGACTAAATTTGCAGATGATTGCAAATGAAGAGCTGTCATTGAATCCTCCACCATCATAAATGTACTCTGGGAAGCGCTGACACAAAAAACAAACAACTGGTGTCAGAGCCATGGACTAGAACTAAATAAGAAATGCATAATAGTATTCTTTGGGAAGTCATCTAGCCCTGGTAACTATAATATTGACAACACACCCCTAAGAGTTGACCCAGTAATCAGGGACTTGGGGACACACATAGACAGTAAACTAGCCGTGGACCATTATGCATCTATCTTTCTATTTTGTGCAACTTATAAACAACGGTATGGCATCTAGATCCAAGGAAGTCATTATTCCACTGTATTTGGCATTTATCAGACCTATCATTTAGTACAATGTCCCCTTTGGTATATATCTAACCAGGCATATCCAACAACTGAAATATCCACAGAGGTTCCTCACTTAAAGAATACAGGGCATACGTAACATGTCTTATGCAGGTCACCTCAAAGTCCTATCCCTGTATTCTCTCTCCTACAGGCCATTGAGGGGAGATTTATGTCTGGCATACAAGTCATTGTCAGACCCCACTCTGACGGACCTCCTGCATATCCACAAAATAAACAACACCAAAATTACCCATTCTAAAGATTTAAACCTTACTTGTGATATAAGTAGAACCTGTGGAGAGAAGTATGTATTTATCCCAGAGACTACCCCTTCTCTGGAACAGGATCGCCATCCATGTGAAGCAGAGTTCCTCTCTAAACTTGTACAATTGGATGGGAAACAGAAAATATAGCCCTGAGATCCAACCTATGTTCCAGCTTGACAGGGAAAACAGGTGCTGACTTTGTGGGAACATGGGTGAAATTTTTGGCTGGGCTTAGAAGGGTTTCTGTGCCAATAGCCTAGTATCGCCCTACGAACATATTTCTTTGTTTATTTATTTACTACAGAAAGAGATAAAATTCACATCTTCACTTCATAACTATTTTTAGCGTAATGTACAATAGGTTATAGCTCCAGTTCTTAAGCTGTCTCTGTGAGCTAGCACTGCTGAGTAACATTGTTACACAGACACTTTTGCACTGTCATCCTTCTAGTCTCTTCCATAATTATATAATTTTGCAACATGGCACTCAAGAGGAATATTCTTTTGATCTAAATTTAAATGGCCTTCACACTCAAACAAAGTTTTGTATATAATCATTGAAAGGGAAAGAATAAAACCCATTTTATTTTATTATTATTTTATTTTACTTGTATTTAGACTGGGCAAGCCCAATGGCCACACTTGTCCCCTTTTTGGGGACGATCTGGGTAAATGAATTGCGTGGACTCTCAAAGTAGGCATGTTCTGTCTAAGCTGCTTTTGAGGCTTGGAATAAAGATGATGCATCAGCAGGACACAGTGAAACAACCAGTAATCAAATGGAGGTCATGATATTATAAACTAGGCTTCAAGGCTTTAGACTAGGACTGTGTATCTCTTAATCTCTGCCTTCTCCTGAAATCTTTCTCTCTCCTGAGGATCTTCCCATTAGACGAACATAACCCAGCAGATATCATCTAACAGAGGTAAAAGGCTAGAGATATCTTGAGACTAATGGCAATAGGTAAAGGTGACAAGCCTCTCTGTAAAAACAAAGAACCTGTGTGTGTGTGTGTGTGTGTGTGTGTGTGTGTGTGTGTGTGTGTGTGTGTGTGTGTGTGTGTGTGTGTGTGTGCCAAAGGTACTGGCATTTTTCTTATTATTTTGTATTTTGATATCTTTAACTATACTATCTTTAATGGTGATTTTTTGTGCAACTCCAAGGCATGCTAGCAGTTTGACAGTCTGATGAAGCAATTAAAAGGTTTTAATTTGTCAAGAAACCATATGTAATTGTCTGATATGCTTAGTGTATATTCCTCTCTACTTACCCACTCAACAAAATAAGTTCTAAAAATGAATAACTTCATTGAGCTAACTTAGCATTGCTATGGCAGAAGACAAGATGACACAAAATAATTCAAAAGTTTCTCAAATATTTATTGTTGAGTAAATAAATGCATATTTCATCTCTTGCATAAAGCCACAAAACATGAAATAAGTCTTGGGCATCATCAAAAGAACAGTCAGTCAGTCTGGTGAATTGAAGTTACAAGACAAAATGTCACAAAATTCTATGTCCCTGAAAGTACACAGGCAAAAATTTGGCTTTGTCTTACAGACAAGTCTACATTGTAAAAGACTGAACTTTGTTATGGGCAGTACAAACAACTTCTGCAGCAGGAAATGTTCAAGTAGACGGTAACAAAAGTGTCATTGTGAGGAATAGCATTACCATGTTTCTTCCAGCAAAAGTTGGAAAAATGTTGACCATTTTTCCCTGGAAATTTCAAATCCGGCTAACACTTTCATGTGCAAAGAAAAGAAAAAAAAAAGGAGTGTAGTTAGCATAAAAAAGGGTGTTGGCACAATGGTTATGGTGTTTACCTCAGTGACACATGATACAGGGTTTGATTCTCACCTTGGTAAATTGGCTAGGCTTAAAGTTTCCCACAAGTGAAGCTAACCTAGTCCTCTGCACAAAGGTGGGCCATCTACAAACCCTGAAAACTACAGACCCATAAATCTCACTAGTTTCGTATGTAAATCCATGGAAAGAGTTATCATGGAAATGATCATTAATGGCATGGGAAATCTCCAGACACTGGAACCAACCCAATTTTGTTTTGTCAAGGGCAGGTCATGACTGTTCAACTTGCTGGACTTCTTTTTGAAGGTCACCAAAGCAATGGAAGAGGGTAAAATGGTTCACACTTCCTACCTTGACCTGGCCAAGGCATTTGACGCAATACCCCACAAAGGCATTGTTGTCAAACTCAAGAGGTTAGGTACAAACCCTTATGTCACCCAGTGGATAGCCTGCTGGCTCACAGACAGGACATAACACATTAGGACTGCAGAGTCCACCTCTACAAAAAGGCCAGTAACAAGCAGAGTCCTTCAGGGACTGCTCCTTTTTGGCATTTACTTCTCTGAAGTCAATGCAAATGTCAGTGGCTTATGGCTGACTAAATTTGCAGATGATTGCAAATGAAGAGCTGTCATTGAATCCTCCACCATCATAAATGTACTCTGGGAAGCGCTGACACAAAAAACAAATAACTGGTGTCAGAGCCATGGACTAGAACTAAATAAGAAATGCATAATAGTATTCTTTGGGAAGTCATCTAGCCCTGGTAACTATAATATTGACAACACACCCCTAAGAGTTGACCCAGTAATCAGGGACTTGGGGACACACATAGACAGTAAACTAGCCGTGGACCACTATGCGCCTATCTTTCTATTTTGTGCAACTTATAAACAACGGTATGGCATCTAGATCCAAGGAAGTCATTATTCCACTGTATTTGGCATTTATCAGACCTATCATTTAGTACAATGTCCCCTTTGGTATATATCTAACCAGGCATATCCAACAACTGAAATATCCACAGAGGTTCCTCACTTAAAGAATACAGGGCATACGTAACATGTCTTATGCAGGTCACCTCAAAGTCCTATCCCTGTATTCTCTCTCTCCTACAGGCCATTGAGGGGAGATTTATGTCTGGCATACAAGTCATTGTCAGACCCCACTCTGACAGACCTCCTGCATATCCACAAAACAAACAGCACCAAAATTACCCATTCTAAAGATTTAAACCTTACTTGTGATATAAGTAGAACCTGTGGAGAGAGGTATGTATTTATCCCAGAGACTACCCCTTCTCTGGAACAGGATCGCCATCCATGTGAAGCAGAGTTCCTCTCTACACTTGTACAATTGGATGGGGAACAGGAAATTCATCCCTGGTTTGGCTCCCATGTCTCCGATGGATACAGGCAACCTGTACATGATTCATCTGTCAGGCCTCTGCTTGCACTTATCAAGGGTACCAGAACTTGTTAGAGATATTGGGATGAACGGCTAGGTTTAAAAAGGCCCTTGTGGATGTTAGCCTGGTAAACACCTACAAACCTATAAAATAAACAAATGCAGGAAATGTATGATATATCTTTACATAAAGAACTGTATTTTATTCTTAAAACCACCAGAATGCAGGGGGAAAAACTTGTACACGGTTATCATTTTTCTTTGAGAAGAAGGAGAAAAGTGGGATGCTTACTTCAGTGATAACATTGAAATATTCTTAGGTAGAATGCAAAGGTATGATGTCTTTGTGAAAAGCAAATAAAAATAGCACAGATTTATGCTCAGAAAGTTTACAGGAAGAAAGGACAGCGAGAGACAGTAGCGTCCAGAACAAAAAGCTCACAGATGTAGCGCATCTTTCATAAACTTTAAATTTCACTGGGATACATAATTTGCTGAAGACTGCCTCTCTGATCTGTAAGTGATACTTTCATTTAACCTGAAATACATCATCAGAAAAAGTCTGAGGATCATAATTGTAGCTTACTAAGGCCAGAATCCGATGAAAGAAGCTACTCTACAAACTGATTTACAGACACTGGGACATTTAAAGGGATCTAAGCGATGGGTTGCAGTTACACAGCCAGTCCATTCCTCTAAAAAATGTTTTAAAATTAATATAACTTGTAACTGGCTGCCCAGAAACCATCAGGACATCAGAAATTTGGGTTATGCCTCAGCATTAGTAATTTGTGGGGGGAGAGGGCTGGAATAAAGGCGCATTTATATAAAGATCATAGATATCGTGTTCCCTGTTTATTTATTTATTTTATTTTATTTTACATTTGCTGACCAGGATAGTCCGACTGGATGTATGTCCATTTTCAGCAGAGGCCTGGGGAGAAAAGCTCCAAGGGTAAGCAGATACAGCATTACATAATACCAGCATTACATATTACAAACAGACTATTTACAGAGATTACATAAGTAAGCAAGTTAAACAAGTTCCACAGGTTACAGTTAATCCTGAGCACAAGTCAGGATTAAAATAAATTACACAGTAAACTGTTTAACAGATTTTTACACATTATAGCCAGGCTTGATACATTGACATAGCCAGTTAAGTGACAAATGTTGTTTGAGTCTAGTTTTAAATTGACCTAAGGTGGAAAGTAAGGTGATATCAGCTGAAAGAGAGTTCCAGGATCTACTTAAAGAGTTTGCAAAGAGAGAGTCACTGGCTGTGTTATTAATTTTGCTAGTCTGAATTAGTAGTTTGTTAGAGGATCGAAGTGGTCTAGGATTGTTATAGGGGGTGATAATATTTTTAAGTGCAGGAGTATTGTCTGGATTATAGAGGATTTTATAGGCCATAATCAGTTGGTTATACTGGATTAGGCTGGGTAGTTCAAGCCACCAAAGCTGATTTAGATTGATGCAATGATGTGTCCTAAAAGGCAGCCCAGTGGCAAACCTGGCAATGTGGTTGTAGCAAATTGAGAATTTGTTAAGGACAGTCTTGTTTAACTGGTGGCCATAATTACTGGAAATTGGCAATCTTTTGGTATTGAGATGGGCCCTTTAGGGGGAGGTGAAGTTGGCGCTGGGCTGCCTTTTGGGACAGTCAAATCCTCAGTGTTTATATGGTACCAGGACTTTACCACAGGGGCATGGGCACCACTGACTTCACCTCCAGAATTTTTAGTAAGAAAAACAAGATGTGACAAGATAAGAAGAGAAGCATTATCCACTATATTCCTCTTTGTTGTAGGTAAGTCATGTTAGGCATTCAACACCTTCCATTACAAGACAGAAAAACCATGTCCTACCCAAAAAACCAGTTCACAGATATTATTTACAGAAGAATGTTAGATTTCTATAGTACTGGGTAAAACAAAAAAAAGATCATCTGTGAAGAAGCAGCTGCCTTAGCATATTTTATCTTCATCTTCTACAACAGTCAGCAGCAGCAGCACTCATTTGCAATCCAAGAGCGTAATAGTAGAGACTGCCAAAAATACAGTGCGTATATATGGCATAGGGCACTGGCTTTGGACCATGGCTCAAACAAACTTCTCTGGTGATCTGCTGTAAATTTACCAAATGTTTGCTCAATTACACATCTGTGAGTATTTTCGGTAATCCTGAGTACAGACGAGACAGGAAAGCTCCCTCACCAGCCTCAGTAAGAAGCTGAGATCCCTCATAAAATCCTCAAAAGCTAGTTACGAAAATAAAATTGCCAAAGATTCCAAAGACAACCACAAGGCATTCTATAGCTATGTCAAGAATCTAAATGGCAATGCTCAGATCTGCTGTGAGCTACAACAGAATGGCATTACATATACTGATCCCAAGGATGTTGCCAATATCCTGGCAGATCAATTTATTGCCAACTTCACCCCCCCTCTCACCCCCTAAAGGGCCCATTTGAATACCAAAAGATTGCCAATTTCCAGTAATCATGGCCACACAGGTAGAAACTGCATTCTCCAAAGCTAAGAATACAGCATCCATGGGACCAGATGACATCCCGGGCTGTGTACTACATGAACTACAAAATGAACTGGCACCTCACCTAAGTGTCATGTTTAATCATAGCCTCACGTTAGGCTTCATGCCCACTGAGTGGTGCACAGCTACAGTTATCCCACTCCACATGGTGGGATCCACCTTGGATCCTGGGAACTACCGCCCCATCAGTCTGACGAGCCTCATCTTCAAAGGCATGGAATACATTATCATGGAACTTATAAACCAAGACATTGGCAGCCTTCAAACACTGGACCCCACCCAGTTTGGGTTCATGAAGGGCCGATCTTGTCTCCTGAACCTGATTGACTTCTTTGAATCAGTCTTCAGAGCTGTGGATGAGGGTAAGGCAGTCCACACAGCCTATCTGGACCTCGCCACGGCCTTTGACACCATCCCCCACTCTGGAATCATATATAAACTTACTAAGCTGGGCATAAATCCATATGTCACTCAATGGGTTGCCAACTGGCTTACTGACAGAACCCAGACTGTAAAAGTAGCTGACTCCAAATCCAGCTCCAGACAAGTGACAAGTGGAGTACCTCAGGGTTCAGTCCTGGGACCACTCCTGTTTGGCATCTACTTCTCTGAAGTACAGGTCCACACTAAGGGACTCTGGCTAACAAAGTTCGCAGATGACTGCAAACTGGGAGCCATTATTGAATCCCCAAATGATGTGGATATTCTACAAAAGGGCCTTACAGAAACAGATGCCTGGTGCCAGAGCCATGGGCTCAAGCTTAATGCCAAGAAATGTATAGTTATCCCCTTTGGAAAAAAACATGTACCCATGAATTACCACATAGGTGGCAATACACTAAACATTGAAAGTGTGATGAGAGACTTAGGGACATAGGTGGACAGTGGTCTCACCTTCGTTAACCATATCGCCTCAACTGTCAGGAAATCCGTCTATGTGGCACACCTCATCACGAAGGGCTTTTCATCCAGAAAAAAGGAGGTCATTGTCCCACTGTACTCATCCCTCATTAGACCCATTATAGAGTATAATGCCCCATTTGCTATGTACCTCACAAGACATCTGCAACAGCTGGAAAGGCCGCAGAAATACCTCACTAAAAGAATCACAGGCCTAAAGCAGATGCTATATGCTGACCGTCTAAGAAAGCTCCAGCTATACTATGTGGCATATTGTCTACTCAGAGGTGATCTCTGCTTAACATATAAGGCCATGTCAAACCCTGAGCTGTTGGATATGCTCCACTAAAAGAAATCCCAATCCCTCAGAGCCACATGATCCAGGGATCTAAACCTTGTCATCACAATGAACAAAACATGCTGTAGGGTTAGGTTCCTGACCCAGAGACTCCCCACACTCTGAAATAGACTGCCCATACATGTCAAGTAGAGTGCCTCCTTGGCCCTCTTCAAAAGGAACCTTGATGATTGGATGGGAGATAGGAAATTCACCCGGCGATCATGTCAGTCACCCTGCTAGACAGGGGTCCAGGGAAGTAAATATTGTGGGAAGAAATATCCAGGGAATAGTTATGGCTAGACTTGTATAGGCCCTAGGGCCGATAGCCTAGTACCAACCTATGAACCTATGAAGAGCTCTTATAGAAGCTAATAACTTCAGGATGCTGTGGACAGAATTCTGCAGTAGCCCATTTAAATGCATTCTCCTGAGGATCTTTAATGAATTCTCTGCTAATGTCTATGAGTGCAGTAAGCTTCCAGTACACTGACTGGGTTGACAACCTCTTTCTTTAAATTATTAAGGTCCATCCCACACACTTGTGCATTTGCTGGCGAGTTTACTATCAAGTTTTTCCTAGTCTACCGGACCTTGTATGTCTGTGAATTCTCAATATACAGCTCTGCTGGAAGACTCAGGAAAGCAATCAAACAAACCTAGCATAATCAGTCACAATAATTTCCTGGTCATAACTACCAGTCCGCTATGCTCTAAAGCACATGGGTCTGTACTATAATGTCATCTGCTGCTGTCCTGGAGTAGAACAAACTTCTTCTGAACAGTGTTTTGGATGGTTCTAAAAAGTGCAGCATCCTATTCAAGCTTTGCCAGGTCAACAAGCTTTCTAATGCGCAACATGCTAGAATAGATGTTACACATATATTGAGCCACAGACACAGAATGCAAAGAGTAACCCACTATTTCTGACAGCAGTAACCTACTATTTCTGATAGCAGGTGCTATGGCTTTATAGCACTGGGTTACAATGAATTGGCAAGACTTCTGTCAAGCATGAGACTGGATTGATTCCTCCTGTAAAGAAAGAAACAGAAAGTGAATGCATGTGGTGTATGTGAAAATGAACAAGAAACATGAATATGGCAACACATGAAATGTGGGTAGAAATAAGAACTGTAGATGTACTTACAGTCTTATTTGCCAGAACACTCCATATTTTCCCACTGATATAGAGTTAAAATGTAGGTAAGTAACCTCTATGTCCAGCACATCTAACCAATCTCCCTGCTAAACTATAGACGGCAGACACGAAAGGATATTAATCCAAAAAAATAAATAAATGAATTAAAAAAAAAAATATATATATATATATATATATACACACACACACACACACACACACATATATATATATATATATATATATATATATATATATATATATATATATATATATATATATATATATATATACATACATACATACACCAATAAAACCGACAAGCTGCAAAACGAACAAAGAACATTACACTGGCAAAAAAAACGTGTACAGCTATATGAAAAAACACCACCAGAGCCAGTAATTGAGTGCACTTTCGTTCTTTTAATATGTAAGAACTTCTTCAGAAATTTTTTCTGAAGAAGTTCTTACATATTAAAAGAATGAAAGCATTTTTTCATTTAGCTGTAGAAGCTTTTTTGCCTATATATATATATATATATATATATATATATGTAATTTGTTTTATTTGTTTGTTTTTTAAGTTAAATCAGTGATGTAACAGAAAGGCATCGTGTTTATTTTAATTTTGTCTGTATTTGTTTACCAGGGTATAGCACTGATCTCCATGGACCTTTTTCAGGATCAGTCAATGAGCGCTATCTGGTTAAGTGACTTACTTAGGCAATGGTGGCTGAGGGAATCAAACCCTGAAATACTGGACTCCAGAAAACATTTTATTAACAGCTCCATAATAATCTCCACCAACTTTTAGACATATCTTGTCTAATTTATTTATTTGGTAACAAGGCAAATGCATTGATTAAATTAATCATTTTTAATTCAGGACCTAAGAAGATGCTTAAAAGAAAAGGGAAGCTGCCCATAATCATCTGTAGCTGTACAACAAACAGCCATAAAGCATATTATCTAAATTATCTCAGTAACAAGTGTCTTCCCTAATGGTGGTTGAGTGGTGAGCCCAAAGTACATTGATGTCCTGAGAAGAGCAGAATTGATTAATACCAATAGAAGGTGAAATTCATTGTACATGCCCACACTAATAGTAATAATAATCCTACTTGTTAACCAGGCCAGTCCACTGGACACAGGGTCCCTTTTCAGGGACAACCCAAGAGCAATATTTGGTTAAGTGGTTTGCTCAAGGTCACACGGTAAGCAAATAAGTGCTGAGGGAATCAAACCCTGTACCACAGGAATTATAGCTTGCAACCTTAAACTATGTGCCAACTACCAGACAACCTAAGTCATGAGTAGATATTGTGATCTCTTACAGGAAGTGGGTCCAAAGATGTCTCTCTATATGCCTGATTTTATAGACATGTGAGATGAAGCCCTTAGCAGGCCGATCTTATCTCATGCTATCACTCTGTGGAAGGCGCCTTACTAAATGCTGCAACAAAATGAGGTCAACGAAGCAGCAGGATGGCAAACTTGAGAAGAAGGGTCACTGGAAGGCCCTCTCGACATGCATAAGCCAGAAGGAAATATATTTAAAAACTGACTTCATAGACTTGACATCTCCATAGATTTGTTCAGATAAAAAATATATTTATATGAACTTTGTTTGCAGATGAGGCATGAAAAGAAAAGCTTCAGGCAGATCAACAGTAATCATACAAGTAGTAGTAATTTATCTGGTCAGTGGAGGATTCAGTTAATATGGGCCTGCGCTATATCTTGCAACATCTTGACAACCCAGGGACACATGCAAGGATTCTGTTTGTGGACTTCAGCTCTGCATTTAATACAGTAATTCCAGAACTTCTTCACTTGAAACTCTCCCAGCTTTCCATTCCTGTTTCCATCTGACAATGGATGACCAAGTTTCTAACCAATAGGAAACAGCAGGTGGAACTGGAGAACTGTATATCTAGCTATCGCACGATCAGTACAGGTGCCCGCAGGTATATGTGCTCTCCCCACTGCTATTCTCCCTCTACACTGACTGCATCTCTAAAGACCCCTCTGTCAAACTTAATAAATACACAGACCATACTACTATCATTGGGCTCATCAGCAATGGTGATGTGTCTGCATACAGATGGGAGTTTGAGCAGCTGGCCCTTTGGTGTAGTCAGAATAATCTGGAACTGAACATTCTCAAAACTGTGGAGATGACAGTTGACTTTAGGAGTGATACTACAATATTATCCCTCCTCTTTATAGTTAATACTGCTATGTCAGCTGTGGAATCCTTCAGGTTTTTAGGATCTAGAATCTCCTGGTACTTGAAGTTGGAGACCAATGTAGGGTCCATTATAAAAAAGGCGACAACAGTGAATGTACTTTCTGCGACAGCTGAGGAAGTTCAGCCTCCCACAGGAACTGTTGATTCAGTTCTATACAGCAGTCATTGAGTCTGTCCTCAGCTCATCCATAACAGTGTGGTTTGGCTCTCTGTCTAATTATGACAAAAAATAGGTTACATTGAATAGTCAGGTCTGTCAAAAGTATCATTGGTGCTAGTATGCCCTTCTTACAGAACCTGTACTATTCCAGAGTCATGAAAAGGGCAGGAAAAATCATCACTAACCCTTCACATCCAAGCCACCATCTTTTTAAACTATTACCGTCAACCAGATGTTATAAATGAATACACACCAAAACAAGCAGATATAAGAACAGTTTTTTTCCACAGGTCATCAAGTTCATAAATGGTTAACTCAGCTTATTAGGTTGGGGTACTCTTTTTCCCAAGCCTTCGCGGATTCTGCAGTATTGTGTACATATTGTTAATACTTGTTTCTTTCAGAGTTTATTTCAGTATTTCTTGCACCGAGTTGCACTTTGCACCTTGTATTTATATCTATATGTATATTTACTTTTTTGTGTTGTTCTTAATAGTTGCATGTATGTCGTTTGTCTTGTTCTTAATAGTTGTATGTCTGTCGTTTATGTAATCCAGACTTGGAGAGTCACTGAAACCAGAGTCAAATTCCTTGTGTGTGCATACTTGGCCAGTAAATGTGATTCTGATTTATAAGAGCAATTAACAATACTAAACATCACAAAGTGCAAAAAATTAATTCATGCAGTTATATCAAATGACTCTGTGGAAGCTTTTTAAACATAGTGTTTTTCTAAAGAGAGGGACAGATACAAACTATTGACAGCAATAACAGTTCAGTGTCAGATAGTAATAAGTATGGTCAAGATGTACTAACCCCAGCACTACACTGAACAGAAAACAAAGCTCAGATGAAGTACATTAATCATATGTGTGCCCACAAAGTTCAGAAGTGAGCTTGTGTGTGCTTCTTTTTAGATGAAGATAAATGATTCTTTCTTTGCAATAATAAGGTCACATGCCATCAATTTTTAGATACTGACAAATCAGGGCAACAGATACAGTTAGAGCAGACAAGGTGGAGGCAGAGACACTAAATGCTACACATCAACAGATGCTACTGATGTAGTTAAATCAAAAATTACAATAGAGAATGCTGTATAGATTACACATGCTACTTACTCTGATCTTGTACAGATCATTTATCTACTTTGCTCTCTATAGCAGTGCAGGCTTTTGACTGATCCCAACAGTGACAGCATTAATATGTGAATTAAACTTCAAACTCTGGTCAGGGATAACATAATGTAATTTTACTAAACCAGCCACAGTCACGTGCATTTTTATTTCAAGAGATTATTGTCAAAATATAGACAGCATATCATGCAAAGAAAGTCTGCAGTAAGCATCACGTTATTTAGAATAAGGTTTGAGGAACTGAGTAATTTCTGGATTCCAGGAAAGCTGAAATGAAGACTAGTACAGAAATTAGCTATAAGAAAGGCAGAGTAAAAGATCTGGGAGCTGTCAGCATGAATGACACAAAAAAATGGAAGATAACACAATACTTTATTAATGCAGCCAGTTTCATAGGCACCTTCCACATTAGTATATTCGGAGTCTTCCAGAGTACTGTACTGGTGCCTAAAACATGTTATAATACACTAGGAGTAGAGCTTTCAAGGTCATCCCATCAGTTACATCTGTGACCTCACCGTGTAAGTTGTTCAGTTCAAAAACCCATTCGAAATTAAAAGTATCATGGATGGCTATCCATGCATACTTCGGTTTGTCATGTTCCATTTAGGCAACAATTAAAGTAACACGTATTTGAATGAAGCCATTATTGTTAATACTCTATCTCACCAGTTGAATAATTGCTGGCTAATGGATTTAATGGTGTCTCCTAAGTTGGGCTCAGAGGAAAGTGAGGAAAAAACCTCCCCTTTTATCCAAGTTTTTATTTTCTTTAGAGATCAGAGCCCATACTTTGATGGGAGGGCATTCACACTGCAGACAATTCATGCAGAATGTGGCTAGTGCCACCATATGCACTCTCTCTGTTGTCGAACTGTTACCATTTATATTCTAGAGATTTCCCATTCAACCTAGTGGACTCAACCAAATCAGATTGTGACATTCTGAGATTACTGCTTTGCATTTCTGATATTTTATTTGTTCTGAGTCCTGACGTACCAGGGCTCAGTGTTACATTAAAATTCTGAGTTCTTAGTATTAGTTGAATATTGAAAGCCCCAATGCAGTAAGGAAAATAACCGAGCTCATCTTCTAGTCTTCCATCACATTGCACTTTATGAGATCCCATGCTGCTTTGTGCAGGTTGTGTGTATTCGCAACTGAGTATGGTGACGTACAGTAAGGGTCACTGGTGTCTGGAACCCACAAAAAGAAGGCTTCATCTGTTAGTAATTATATGAAAATAAACTAAATGCAAAGGTCATAAATCAGGAAATGTGAAGTTTACTTAAAGGAAACTCCACTGCCATGGTATCGGGGCTAGAGAGTGATTGGAACTGTTCAACCTCTGCACACAGCCCATTGGAGGATCAGCTGATGACATAATCGTCACATCCTGATTTACAATGCCCCCTGTATTGAATGAAACACTTTTGTAAAATTCCAAACATCGTTACAAAAAATTCTGAAGGCAGAAGGTAGACTTGAGGGCAGAATAATCTGCACTGCAGAGACAAATGTCCAAACTATAGTGTCGACAAAGGCAAACAACACTGATCAGGGTTCTATTGAGACACCTACTATAAATATACAAAAAAAATAATAATACACTGATGGAATTCACTTTCACCTGGACGGTTAAGGGTTTATTAGCCTTCTGGTGAAAAAAGATTATACAACTGAGAATCTCTTCAGCTGAGATCTGTTTTGCATCTGCAAACAACTTTGTGCCAGTTACAGACAAATCAAATAACTGGTTTATCTTATAACTGAAAATGCGTATCTAGGACACAGATGATATATTCCTTCGTAACTTCAGCACCTAAGAAGAATACAAAAGAGATACATCTGTTGGTTGAGAAACAGCTGAGAAGTAACTTTTAGAAAGAGGAGAGGGATTATCCTGATAGAAAGTAATCTCTTACAAGGAAAAAGGGTGTAGCTGCTCGCACTTAGTATCAGAACACTGAGATGTTCACTAGGCAATTAAAGCCACAAAGAAGACTTTCATCCATGAAAAAATATTAGGTCTTTTAAACTAGCCTCTATGAAGAATAGCTGCAAGAGCATGCAGATTGTGACGTTTAGGTGCTAAGGCAAAGGGTTCCTATTAAATGATCGAAAACGCATTCATTCGAATGTGTGTTGATCGAACTTGAAAGCACGAAAAGGCAAAATAGCGAAATGGCATATAAGCAAATTCTTTCCCTGGGAAAGAAACTGTTTGGCCGCTTTCATTACTTTGCCATTTTCATGACTGTAGTGCGATTTTGGAGTTGGTATATTTAAGTAGGGGGGTGGGGAACAGAGCCCCCCACTTTATGTAATGTGTTAAATTTTTTTTGTTTTGTTTTGTGGAACAGCGATTTTTTTCCCTTGGATTTGAGATTGTAAGCTTTCGCTTACATGAGTTCGATAAATCATTGTTCACTTTTTTAAGCATTCAATGATTTAACATAGACCCTAAGGCAAAGAAGTTGTTTTTTTTTTTTTTTTTTTCACTTGGAGTTGGAGATGAGAGATCTAGTCAGAAACAGTTTCACTAGTATACATGGGTACAGAATTTTCTTGTTCACTAAAAAGTCTGACACAGTAACAGACTCAGCACTCTCATAGATGGGGGAGCTAACAGTGACTGGACAATTTATAAGCAGCAGACTATCAATGCAGAATCTGGTTAGTGCCAGGTCTTGATGTGAAATTAACCAATCAAAACAAAATAAGGGTCATGCTGCTAAATGCTAGGAGCTTAAACCAAAAAACTGCACTCCCTGGAAGCACTTGTATAACCAGAAAGTGTAGATGTCTGTGCAGTCACAGAAACCTGGTTCAAGGCTTCAGAGAGTACACCAGCCTTGCAAGACTGCAATGCTTTCCACACCTTTAAACCGCAAAACAAACACATGAGAACCAAAGGAGGTGGTGTTTCAATCTATACTACAGATAAATTTGCCTCCCTTCTAGTTAGACTGGACAACTCCATGGAGTTACTTTATGTCCAGGTTACAGTGGGTAAGACCCCTTTTCAAGTCATAGCCAAGTATAAATCCCCCTCACACCACCCATGAAGCCCACTTGACCAAACTGAAGACAATCCAAATTTTATCAAACACTGGTTTTGGGGGATTACAATTATCCGACCATCAACTGGGAAACCTATACTAGTCCTAACTTGATAGCACAGAAGTTCCCGGACTTCATTAATTCAAAAGCCCTGGAATAAATTGTCCATACCCCAACAAGGGGAATAAACATTCTGGATTTGGTCCTCACCAACATGTGAAACAGATGCACTGTGGCAACTGTCCGACCCTCATTAGTTAAAATTGACCACAAATCAGTCACCTCCAAGCTGGCACTAACACCAGAACTCACAAAGGGTGAAAGCAGATTAAAAAACTTCACCAAGGCAAACTATACACTCCTAGGTGAAGTTATAAATACATTCCAAGCCCCTCCCCAAGCTGGATATGGTAACTATGCCAAATCTTACACTAAAGCCCTGTACAATCACTTGCATAAGTGTATAGACTCAGCTGTACCATAAAGAATCAAAGCCAGAGCCCCAAGTAAAAGCAAGCTTCCATGGTGGACATCCAGCATCAACAAACTTTACAATAAATGCAAAAAGTTGCTGTCCAAGAAAACAAAGACAAGGCCCTGACATTGGAAAAGCATACTCCTTAGCCTCAACAGGCAAATAAGACAACTTGTCAAGTCCTCCAAGGGTTCCTTTCAGTGAAACTTAGCAAGTATAGCCAAGGATAAACCATAAGGCCTTTTACAGCTACATACATAACCCAAAGGGTAAGACCCAAGCATGTGCAGAGCTAGTGGCCAATGGTATCACACATACTGACCCCATAGAGATAGCAAACCTGCTATTGATTAGGTTTAGTGAAACCTTTGCTCCCTTATCCCTTCCTAACTTACAACAACCCCCCCCCACCCTACATATCTGAAGAGAAGGTCATCAGAACCTTGTCCAAGGCAAAAAACGCAGCCTCTATGGGACCAGACGGCATCCCAGTCTGTCTTCTAAACAGGCTAAAACATGAATTAGCATCACCACTAAGTACCGTTTTCAATCATAGCCTAACCACAGGTGGCTAGCAACAGACGTGGCGAATTACAGACCCATAACCCTCACCAGCCTCATCTGTACATGGAATGTATGATTATGGACCTCATAAATAAAGACACAGGTGACCTTCAAACCCTGGATCCTACCCAATTTGGTTTTGTGAAGGGCAGAGCTTGCCTGTTAAATATGGTGGATATCTTTGAAAACATGACCACGGCCATTAACAAGGGCAAATCTGTACACACAGCATACCTCAATCTGTCAAAGGCTTTTAACACAATCTCACATTCAGGCATTACCAAAACACTTAGCAAACTGAATATAAGCCCCTTTGTTGTAAGATCGGTTGCCAACTGGCTCACAAACCAGACACACTAACAAAGTGGGTGACTCCACATCAACCGGCAGATCTGTTACCAGCAGGGTGCCACAGGGGTCATTGCGGGGCCCCCCACTGTTTGGTATGTACTTCTCAAAAGTTAGGTAAAAACTAAGCAGTTGTGGCTGATTAAGTCTGCAGACAACTGCAAACTAGGGGCAACCAATGAATCACCAAATTATGTCTGTATACTCCAGCAGGGTCTCACACAAACCAGTGACTGGTGTATTAGTCATGGTCTCAAACTGGATGCAAAGAAATGCATCATCATTCCTTTCGGCGCAAACAATGTCCCCTCACACTATCAAATCAACAACAGTACCCTAAGTATCCATGAAGTGGTTAGGGACCTGGGATCACAAGTTGACTGCAAACTTAACCTTAACTTCGACCAATGTATACACTTTAGTAAGGAAAAAGTTCTATGTAGCACACTTGATTAGTAAATGCATCACCTCGAGAGCAAAAGAAGTTATAACCCCCCCATACTAGGCACTTATGTAGCCCAAAATTGAGTATAGCACCCCATTTGGGATGTTCCGTACTAAGCACCTGCAGTAATTAGAGAGACCTCAGAGGTTTCTAGCAAAGAAGATTAAGAAACTTCAGCAGGTGCCTTACACAGACCAACTAAAGTCTCCATCATTATACTCCGCATTGTATAGACTTCTTGGGGGAGACTTATGCCTGGTCTACAAAGGAATCTGAGACAAAAACCTAATGAACTTACCGTATATCTGTAAATCAAACTGGGTTAGGGCTACCTATTCCAGGGACCTAAATATGACCTGCGACTTAAGTAGGACATGCTGTAGGGACAGATATATCTCCCAGTGACTGCCGCTTCTTTGGAACAGGCTGCCAATTCATGTGAAACAGAGCACCTCTATGTTCCTGTTCAAGCAGAATCTGGATGAGTGGATGCGGCACCATAAATTCTTACCAGGGAGAGAGACGACACCCCTCCTGGACATGGGCAGTCATCAATAAATGCAATATTTTGTATTGACTAGCATTTCTATAGTATTATATTGGAATGAAATGTTTAGGCTTAAAATGACCTGGGTTAATAGGCTACTAATCCCCTATGATCCTATATGCACTGTCTATGTTGTTATAATGTTACCATTTCTATTCTATGGATTTCCTATTAAGTCTAATGGACTCAGCCGAATGAGATTTAATGTTCTTCTGTCAAGAAGCTAACTCACATTCATAGAAGCCACAGTTTTAGGTGAAGAGAATTGCCTTTCCACAGTTATACGACATACACTGTTTGAACTAGACTCCTTAAAAACATCCTATATATGAATAGCGTGAAACTGAAAGGCCACCATTTGTAATAAAATAAGCTGTTAGCTTTTCTGCACAAAACATCACAGGGGTAATACATTATGGGAAGAATACATTTTCCCCACATTCTACTTGTCCTACAAGAGTGAATAGAACTTCAGCACCAGTAAAGTTTCCAGAATGGCAAAATGAAGAACCCTCAATGTATGGAAAATGGCTTGAACACTGCTAGTACAGCTGGAAATTCATCTAGGTTCATGTTGTGTAAGGTGTCTGTAAAAACATTGTTTCCAGGTCCTGCATTACCAATAAACAGACATTCCAACTTCTGGCTGACTGGTACACATGAATCCCAGGAAAAAGAGTGAGGCCCTTATTGCTGGGACTATACCCCTACTCCCCTGCCTAACTGTCTGCTGGTGGCAGAAGGAGTGTAATTTACAGAAGAGGATGGCGCAGTGGTGCAATGGTAGCATTGTCACCTCACAGGATGAGGTTCTCCGGTTCAATTCTCAGCTGGGTTCTGTGCAGAGTCTGCATTTCCTACCTGCGTTCATGTGGGTTTCCTCCAGGTGCTCCAGTTTCCTCCCACATTACAAAGACATGCATCTGGAACATTTCTCCTTGGACCTTCACTGAAAATTGGTTTTGTTCCAAGTCGGACATTCCCGGTAAATAAATGTTAAATAAATAAATAAGAGCTGGGAGAGCAAAAGGTTCTAGGTGCATAGGCAATGGTTTGTGGAGCATTATGTGGAAATGCATTTGCAGTCTAACAGCCTTGGGCAATGGCAAACCCAAAGTGGACCCCCAACTCTGAAATATGTGATAATAGCAACTGTAGACATACTGAAAAACGACCAAACTAGTGAAAGAATATGAATGAACAGCCACCAGCCAGATGAATAAAATCCAATTTAATAGCGAAACAAAACTTGTACAGCCTCAAAAACGAATAATAATAGCAACTGTATCAGAGAAGGGAAAATACAGAAAAATAAACTGTATGTAGATTGTTAGTTGAGATCCATCAAACCACAGATCAGCTGTAAGTAGCTAACACAAAGGAGATCTTAGAGGATTATAGCTGCAAATAAAAGACAACAAATGTGGAAAAATCAGAAGAAAAAAGTACAGTGGTTCCTGAAATGGCATCATATCTTCTGCTGATTTACTGCTAACTTACACAGCTACTTGTAGCTGCATAATAAGTGACTTAAACGAGTGTACGTGCTTGTCTCTGTATGTATCCATGCGCATGTGTATTTTGCATTCACTTGGTAGAAGTCTGTCACAGCACCCACTTTCTGAAAGATAACAACAAAGACCAAGATGGCACCGGGACTGAGAGAAACTGTAGTGATGTGGACTTTATCAGGGATATAAGTTAGTGAGATACACATTTATACATTATTTGCTCAAGTGGAGGGAATCACATTTCCACTATGCTATGACATACACTATTTAAACTAGATTCCTTAAAAAGTCCAAGGTATGAGTAACACAAGACTGAGCTCCAAAGGTCACCAGAAGTAGTGATTCCCAGATAGGGTTACGTGGAGCTGAAGTCCATCCTGGATCTCAGTATGTACAAGGTAGAGAAATTAATCCTTAATGAGATTCCAGTTGTCTGCATGAGGCATACACAGAGACACATGCACTCTCTGTATTAATACTAATCGGTCATTTGAAGGATTTCTAGTATATATTCTGCATATCTTTGGGATGTGGATCAGCCAAGAAAACCCAGGAAGTACATGCAAACTCCACACAGAAGACATCTCAACTGTGGACCAAAAATCTGGAAAGAATGCTTACTCCTATAATCACTATGTGAAATTCCGAAATAAAAAAACAAATAGTAATGCTTACTTTTACTAGTAATTCAAGCTAAAACATTATGTACAGAAAAAAAGACTGTGTCAGATTAAACACAACCGATAACAGATAGCAAAGTGATATACTAGCTTCAAAAACACTGGAAAAATATGTAACACCCTTCCAAAAATTATTAACAATGAAACACAGGCATCACTTGAGCTGTAATTTCAGAATACTATTGTGATACATATAATGCATCTGCGTAATAAAAAAATGCATGAAGAAAACGGATTTAAAATTAGCCCAAAAGAGTAGCACGTACCCTGTAATTAAAGTCATAGGTTTTAATTGCAGAATTTCAAGCTGCACAACCCAACACCTTTGGGGGGGGGGGGCAGCATCCCACCAAACATAACATTTTCAAAGTCATATAATTAAAGCTAGGGATTGACTGGGGTGTTATTTTCCCCTTTTATATGTAATCTCTTCTACTTGCTGCTTTTTTCAGCTCCATTATTTCTGCTGACAAGTCTTGCAGGATGCTACAGAAAGGTGCAAACCAAAGCAGCTTAAACAGCAGGTTTGAAACTTAAAACAAAGACTTAAAAGTCAAAATTAAAATGGTAATTTCTGCTATATTTTAATTAGTTTTCTTTCTTTAGTTATGCAGGGGGTTCTCATTATGAAAGGTACTGCTGGGCATTGGAGTTTGGTACCAAATATTTTACCTTTAATTAGCAAGCCTAAAGACACTAAAAAAGTGAACATATCTGAGTAAGTGGGATGTTGTTAGCAGTAATTAACATTTACAACTGACTCCTCTGTGTTCACCCTTTCATGCAGTAGCAACATATAACTTCTGCCTCATTCAGAGAGATGGCACACATCATAATCACTCATGGTTTTTACATTACATACAGTAATGTATAATGTACATGTATGTACACACATGGTTTATGCATTGCATGCAGTAATGTATAATATACATGTATGTGCACACATGGTTTATACATTATATACAGTAACGTATAATGTACATGTATGTGCACACATAGTTTATACATTACATGCCGTAATGTATAATGTACATATTTGTGCACACATGGTTTATACATTACATACAGTAACGTATAATGTACATGTATGCACACACATGGTTTTTACATTACATACAGTAACGTATAATGTACATGTATGCACACACATGGTTTTTACATTACATACAGTAACATATAACGTATATGTATGTGCACACATGGTTTATACATTATATACAGTAACGTATAATGTACATGTATGTGCACACATAGTTTATACATTACATGCCGTAACGTATAATGTACATATATGTACACACATGGTTTTTACATTACACACAATAACATATAATGTACATGTATGTGCACACATGGTTTTTACATTACACACAGTAACATATAATGTACATGTATGTACTCACACACACATATGGAGGTGTAAGTGTAATCAGTGAAATAACTGCTACTTTAGGTTTTTGGAACTTACGTTGCAAACTGAGTTCCAGTACTCCACCTTACTAACTGACCCCCATATATTATACTTATCAAATTTTTTAACATTCTTGTTTCTGACTTTTTCAGTGGATGCTATTTTACTTCCATTTCTTTTCAAGGTTTCTATTTTTCGTATATTTTTTTTTGTATTCTGAATGAGAGGGATATAGTGATATCAGGTTACTTTGTCAAGTTTGACTTTCACCTTCTTCCAATACAGCTGCATAGGATATTTTTTCTAAATTAAGTTTCCTGAACATATTTTAATATTTATGAAACCAAAAGGAGCACCTAGGCTGATGCAGAGTCACAAGTAGAAATGAAAGGCAAAATCCTCAGGTTAAAATCCAAATGAAAGGCAAAATCCTCAGGTTAAAATCCAACTTTAATTCCACTGCAGGTCAGATAAGCGCTTTCACTCATTCATTTGAGCTTCATCAGATCATGTAACAAAGACCTTCAAGTACATAGGCTACATTTATACAGTTAAAACATCTCCTATTGGCTGCTTCTTGTTACATATTCATGAGTTAATCTAAGATTAAAGATATATGCACATATAAACATGCTAAGATGTATAAAATGACAAAGTGAATATAAAAAACATATAAAAACTCTCCATGAACACTCAAGATGTTCTAATAAATATGTATATATAAATATATATATCAAAAGAAATCTATTTCAAGGGGTAAAACATATATGTTCCATCATTTATTATAAAATCTACAAACATTCCTCCGTTTGTTTAACATAGGTTTAATGGAGGCTCTCTCATTGAGACCTAAACCCCTATCTGCTCTCAATCTAACTATCCACATACTCTCCTTACTCTCAGTATGGTTCCTGATGTCACCTCCTCGTATACTGGGTTTAATATTCTCAAGAGCTCTAAATAAGAAATAATGTTCAGGACCTGCTTGGGCTACGTGCTTAGCTAAGGCATTGTGGGGGTGAAGCCTTCCTAATGTGGTAAAGGTGTTCTCTTATCCTGTCTTTAAAGCGACGATTGGTTTTGCCAACATAAAATGCATCACATATTTGGCACACTGCCAAATAAACTATATGAGTAGTATCACAGGTAGCTACAGCACGTATGCTAAAGTTAGTGTGCATGTCAGGATGTTCAAAAAATGGACTGGGGTCAAGAGAATTACAATAATTACAGCGTCCACATGGTTTTGTGTGTTCAAGAGGCATTGACCATTCATCCCTTTTTGAATAATATAACATTCTCCTTAAATTTAATTTGTTCCTATATAAAAAAGAGGGTTTAGTCCCCACAAGTTTACCGATGGTGTCATCAGTACAGAGAATAGGCCAGTGTTTCATAATAATATTCTTGATTGCTGGACAATCAGTACTATATGGTAAAGAAACCCTTACATGAGTTGATCTCTCATCTCTACCATTGTCTATTGTAATGGATCCACCAGTAATAACTGGTCCAAAATAAGGGGCTGCTCTGTTCAGTCTAAGTTTATTGACATCTAAGAGGTTGGACTCAATCTCTTGTGAGCTATAGCCCCGTTCTTCTAGCCTTATCTTGAGGTCACTCACTTCATTTAGGAAGCCTTCTTCTGTGGCATTTAGCCTAGAGGTTCTCATCCCTGGCCTCTAATGATATTCTTAAAAATATGCTGTGGGTGCATACTATCAATGCTGTAATAGAGTATTAAAATAGCAAGGTTTCCTATAGACACCTGTATTAATCAAACCACATGCTAACTTTTCTATATACAAGTCAAGAAATTCTATCTTCTCTCTAGAGTGATTCATACTGAAGGTTAAATAGCCAGTGAGGTTGTTCAATATAGTATGGAACACAAACAAATCATCAACACTGCCTCTCCATAAAACAAAAGCGTCATCCACGAAACGTCTATAAAAGTTACATGTTGTTTAAACATTTCTAAATTAAAGAGACTCTCAAATTCCCAAAATGCCAAAACATGTTTGCATAGCTGTTGGCACAAAGGTGTGCCCATGGCTACCACCTAAGCTGTTGGTAAAACTTGTTGTCATAGGTGAAAAGATTGTTATTCAAAATGAGTTCAAGGAAATGTGCAATGAGGTCTACTTTAACTGATGTATATTCGCTAAGAGTAGATACTCAGTGATATAAATCAGGCCTATATTATTTGGTAACACAGTAAACAAGGACTTGATGTCAAACGTTACAAAATCAAGTTATCAATGTCACAAATGCCACCTAAGCAGTCATACAAATCTGTTAAAAACTGTTTGGAATCTTTCAGTACAACTTTGTTCTTATTTAATATAGGTTGCAAATGTTTCTCAACATAGACAGAAAGGTTTTCAGTGATCCAACCCTGACCAGACACTATGGGTCTCATTGGTGGGTCAATGGAGTCTTTGTGAATCTTAGGTAACCCATGTATTGTTGGTACAAGTGGATTCTTAACAAAGAGATAGTCAAACAATTCATGATCCAAGATATCACCTTTCAACATATCTAATAACATATTGTTTACGTGACTAATAGTGGCTTGCACTATTTGTTCGTTAACTTGTAAATAGAAATCATCTTCCAAGAGTTTAATCATGGCATCATGATATTTGCTAGTGTCCATAACTACTATCCGACCACCTTTATCAACTGGTTTGATGGTTATGGACTGTAATGACTGGAGTTTAAGTAAGCTAGTCTGCTCCCCTCTAGTCAAATTACCATTCTTCCTATATTTCTTTAGAGAAAAATATTCAAACAAATCATCCTCAGTTAGTTTCAAATATGCCTCAACTAGCGGATGATTAGGTGGGACAAAGTTGCTAAGCTTCTTAAACTTTGGTGGTCTAGTAACGTTATTGTCTGTCAATTCACTATCAGTTTTATCATGAAATAGCAGTTTAAGCATAAGATTTCGACAGAAAAGTCTCATGTCTACTACAGTGTCCGTAAAGTTACTGTGTGCACTTGGTATAAAGTTTAGGCCTTTAAAAAAATTTTCCCCCTTCATAAAAAATTCCTAATTTTTATTGTCTGTGGTACAAAATTTCCCGATAATTTCTTTGTTCCCCATTTCTTTTTTTTTGTTTCCAGGTCCTGCATTACCAATAAACAGACATTCCAACTTCTGGCTGACTGGTACACATGAATCCCAGGAAAAAGAGTGAGGCCCTTATTGCTGGAACTATACCCCTACTCCCCTGCCTAACTGTCTGCTGGTGGCAGAAGGAGTGTAATTTACAGAAGAGGATTGCGCAGTGGTGCAATGGTAGCATTGTCACCTCACAGGAAGAGGTTCTCCGGTTCAATTCTCAGCTGGGTTCTGTGCAGAGTCTGCATTTCCTACCTGCGTTCATGTGGGTTTCCTCCAGGTGCTCCAGTTTCCTCCCACATTACAAAGACATGCATCTGGAGCATTTCTCCTCGGGCCTTCACTGAAAATTGGTTTTGTTCCAAGTCGGACATTCCCGGTAAATAAATGTTAAATAAATAAATAAGAGCTGGGAGAGCAAAAGGTTCTAGGTGCATAGGCAATGGTTTGTGGAGCATTATGTGGAAATGCATTTGCAGTCAAACAGCCTTGGGCAATGACAAACCCAAAGTGGACCCCCAACTCTGAAATATGTGATAATAGCAACTGTAGACATACTGAAAAACGACCAAACTAGTGAACGAATATGAACGAACAGCCACCAGCCAGATGAATAAAATCCAATTTAATAGTGAAACAAAACTTGTACAGCCTCAAAAACGAATAATAATAGCAACTGTATCAGAGAAGGGAGAATACAGAAAAATAAACTGTATGTAGATTGTTAGTTGAGATCCATCAAACCACAGATCAGCTGTAAGTAGCTAACACAAAGAAGATCCTAGAGGATTATAGCTGCAAATAAAAGACAACAAAAGTGGAAAAATCTGAAGAAAAAAGTACAGTGGTTCCTGAAATGGCATCATATCTTCTGCTGATTTACTGCTAACTTACATAGCTACTTGTAGCTGCATAATAAGTGACTTAAACGAGTGTACGTGCTTGTCTCTGTATGTATCCATGCGCATGTGTATTTTGTATTCACTTGGTAGAAGTCTGTCACAGCACCCACTTTCTGAAAGATAACAACAAAGACCGAGATGGCACTGGAACTGAGAGAAACTGTAGTGATGTGGACTTTATCAGGGATATAAGTTAGTGAGATACACATTTATACATTATTTGCTCAAGTGAAGGGAATCACATTTCCACTATGCTATGACATACACTATTTAAACTAGATTCCTTAAAAAGTCCAAGGTATGAGTAACACAAGACTGAGCTCAAAAGGTCACCAGAAGTAGTGATTCCCGGATAGGGTTACGTGGAGCTGAAGTCCATCCTGGATCTCAGTATGTACAAGGTAGAGAAATTTATCCTTCATGAGATTCCAGTTGTCTGCATGAGGCATACACAGAGACACATGCACTCTCTGTATTAATACTAATCGGTCATTTGAAGGATTTCAAGTATATATTCTGCATATCTCTGGGATCTGGATCAGCCAAGAAAACCCAGGAAGTACATGCAAACTCCACACAGAAGACATCTCAACTGTGGACCAAAAATCTGGGAAGAATGCTTACTCCTATAATCACTCTGTGAAATTCCGAAATAAAAAAAAACAAATAGTAATGCTTACTTTTACTAGTAATTCAAGCTAAAACATTATGTACAGAAAAAAAGACTGTGTCAGATTAAACACAACCGATAACAGATAACAAAGTGATATACTAGCTTCAAAAACACAGGAAAAATATGTAACACCCTTCCAAAAATTATTAACAATGAAACACAGGCATCACCTGAGCTGTAAATTCAGAATACTATTGTGATACATATAATGCATCTGCGTAATAAAAAAATGCATGAAGAAAACGGATTTAACATTAGCCCAAAAGAGTAGCACGTACCCTGTAATTAAAGTCATAGGTTTTAATTGCAGAATTTCAAGCTGCACAACCCAACACCTTTGGGGGGGGGGGGCAGCATCCCACCAAACATAACATTTTCAAAGTCATATAATTAAAGCTAGGGATTGACTGGGGTGTTATTTTCCCCTTTTATATGTAATCTCTTCTAGTTGCTGCTTTTTTTCAGCTCCATTATTTCTGCTGACAAGTCTTGCAAAATGCTACAGAAAGGTGCAAACCAAAGCAGCTTAAACAGCAGGCTTGAAACTTAAAACAAAGACTTAAAAGTCAAAATTAAAATGGTAATTTCTGCTATATTTTAAATAGTTTTCTTTCTTTAGTTATGCAGGGGGTTCTCATTATGAAAGGTACTGCTGGGCATTAGAGTTTGGTACCAAATATTTTACCTTTAATTAGCAAACCTAAAGACACTAAAAAAGTGAACATATCTGAGTAAGTGGGATGTTGTTAGCAGTAATTAACATTTACAACTGACTCCTCTGTGTTCACCCTTTCATGCAGTAGCCACATATAACTTCTGCCTCATTCAGAGAGATGGCACACATCATAATCACTCATGGTTTTTACATCACATACAGTAATGTATAATGTACATGTATGTACACACATGGTTTATGCATTGCATGCAGTAATGTATAATATACATGTATGTGCACACATGGTTTATACATTATATACAGTAACGTATAATGTACATGTATGTACACACATGGTTTTTACATTACACACAGTAATGTTTAATGTACATGTATGCACACACATGGTTTATACTTTACATACAGTAACATATAATGTATATGTATGTGCACACATGGTTTATACATTATATACAGTAACGTATAATGTACATGTATGTGCACACAGTTTATACATTACATGCTGTAACGTATAATGTACATATATGTGCACACATGGTTTATACATTACATACAGTAACGTATAATGTACATGTATGTACACACATGGTTTTTACATTACACACAGTAATGTATAATGTACATGTATGCACACACATGGTTTATACTTTACATACAGTAACATATAATGTATATGTATGTGCACACATGGTTTATACATTATATACAGTAACGTATAATGTACATGTATGTGCACACATAGTTTATACATTACATGCCGTAACGTATAATGTACATATATGTACACACATGGTTTATACATTACATACAGTAACGTATAATGTACATGTATGTACACACATGGTTTTTACATTACACACAGTAATGTATAATGTACATGTATGCACACACATGGTTTTTACATTACACACAATAACATATAATGTACATGTATGTGCACACATGGTTTTTACATTACACACAGTAACATATAATGTACATGTATATACTCACACACACATATGGAGGTGTAAGTGTAATCAGTGAAATAACTGCTACTTTAGGTTTTTGGAACTTATGTTGCAAAATGAGTTCCAGTACTCCACCTTACTAACTGACCCCCATATATTATACTTATCAAATTTTTTAACATTCTTGTTTCTGACTTTTTCAGTGGATGCTATTTTACTTCTATTTCGTTTCAAGGTTCCTATTTTTAGTGTATATTATTTTTTTTGTATTCTGGATGAGAGGGATGTAGTGATATCAGGTTACTTTGTCAAGTTTGACTTTCACCTTCTTCCAATACAGCTGCATAGGATATTTTTTCTAAATTAAGTTTCCTGAACATATTTTAATATTTAATTTATACTTATTTATTTTTTGTTGCATAACTATATTTCAGCCCTCATTTTTGTTTGAATCATCTTTAATATCTTTAAGTGCTTTGAGTTTGTTTTGCTTTGGATACTATGTTGGTTACTTGGTGGTATGTATTTGGTTTCTTGTATGTTTGGTTATTTGATTAGTTTACTTCTTCATAGCAAATAAGAATACTACATAATATTTTTTATTGTATTACTTAACTTTTGTTTTGTAGTTAGAGGTAGTATTTTTGGTTGTTAAGTTATATTTTCATTAGAAGTTTTATGTGCAGTCTGATGTTTTTATTGTCTTTTCTCCATTATAATAAGTGGGGAAGCAGATTCAAGTCAATTTACTTAATTATTAGAAGGAGTTAACCACCACTATAGTTATTTGTTTTTAAACAACGTAATAAATGTATGGATATTTTAAACTTTATAATTTTGTGAGAGGTGTATGTGTGTGTGTGTGTGTGTGTGTGTGTGTGTGTGTGTGTGTGTGTGTGTGTGTGTGTGTGTGTGTGTGTGTGTGTGTGTGTGTGTGTGTGACACACACACACACACACACACATGTGTGTGTATGTGTGTGGGGCCATGTCAGAAAATCTAAAGTTCAAACGACTGAAAATCAAAATATCTAAAACTCAAAATATCAAAAATATTTTTAATGCAGGGGGTGCCCCCAACACCCCTTGCTAATTATATATACCAAATCCAAGATCGCACAACACTGGAGAAAGCAAATTCCATTTTCAATATTTTGAGTTTTAGAAATTTTGATTTTCAGTCTTTTGAGCTTTCGATCTTCTGAAGGGGATCCATATATTTTTTTTTAAAGCCCTCACTGGCAGCTCACTGAAGTATGGGATCAAAAATCCCACCTATTTTCCATCTGCAAATCCAGGGGTACTGCAGTTCCTATATAAATATGCAGAGATATATAAATTCAGTCAAATGGAAATTTGTTTTTCCAGCATAGTCATACATTTCATTGTGCCAAAATCAGGCAAGCATAAGCTTCAGCAAAATTATATCATCAGTCCTCTTTGACAATTTTTGGTGCAAAACTAAGATGAAATTGTATACTTTTCTAAAGATGTACATTGGAAATATATAACAATCAAATGTAATGTTGTAAGTATGAAGTGTTTTGCTGCAACAGAGAGGGCATAAATCTTTTTCATAACACAAAGAGATATTTGCATACCTATCTTAATCTTTAGCATATGTCTGCTTATCTATATACATGCGTATATGTGTACACACACACACGCACTGTATGCATCTATATCTATTTATCTATCTATATATTTGTTTTCCAGAGTAGAGCCTGGGAGCGGTGTCTGGTTAAGTGACTTTTTCAGAGCCACACAAATTTAGGCAATGGAAGCTGAGGGCTGAGGGAATCAAACCTTTTGTCTCTGGACCACAAAAAAAATCTCATTAACAGCCGCTTAATCTTCCAAGACAACTGCCAGATGTT
Organism: Protopterus annectens; assembly: GCF_019279795.1. NCBI lineage: Eukaryota > Metazoa > Chordata > Ceratodontiformes > Protopteridae > Protopterus > Protopterus annectens. The sequence goes on along the minus strand of NC_056749.1, from coordinate 551,326,254 downwards.
TATTTAGTACAGATTGCTCTAATTTCTCAGTATTTATTCGAGTAGTATAAATAGAAAAAAACTTAAAATTTGCTGCACAGATGGTGAATTTGAACCAGTTATAGAAAAGAAGCTTATTATTATTCAAAAATGTGTACGATGATTGCGGAAAGGATACAGTGAACATGGTGTAAATCAAGCATTGCTTCCGTTGTTTACAGGTGATAAAAACATCTACCTCTACTATGTTTTCCACTTTGCTAAGCGAATAAAACAAATGCATACATCGACAAAGTGGAAAATAAACTTCTATCCTCCCCAAAGGCAGATATAAAAACAAAGACAAAAGCCAAAGTCATAAAATGTTAATAAAAAGAAAATTATTTTAAACTTAGTGCTGGGATATCAGAAGTCCACAGGCATCATCACATAAATAACAGGATACATGTACACTTCTGAGTCTTATAAAAAAAAAAAAAGGTTGTCACAAATTGAGTTAAACCTAATGTACTATGCAAGCAACAGCATGTACGTGTCCCAGAGATGCGCCATTCTCAACTAGGAAAAATGGTTAATACAAAATACTAAAACAAGTTCTGAGATACAATGCCATTTATTGAAGAAGATAAGCAATTTCTATTTTAATTTTCTATTTTAAATGAATGACACTATTTAATAGCAATAACCCACTCCTCTGTACTTTACATGTTCAAGTGAGTTATGACCTTGTGGTCAAATAAAACCAGTTCTAGGTTAACCGAGCATTACCCACACCCAGTCTTGAATTCTTGGTGATAACTGCACATCAAATACAGGGGTATCCTGCTTCTGAATAGTTATTATTTGTATACTTTTTGATTTACAGCACTGTTATGAATACTCAACTTCTTATTTGTTTTGTGCCTAATGTGTGTCTTTACAAAGATCTGTCCATCAGTCTGTCTGTCTTGTTACTTCTTACAGCAGTGGCAAATGTGTGCTTTCTATAGCTGCAGATATTAGAATGCATTCCTTTCATAACCAGATAGTTTATAACTGTACACCCCTTCATATGTTGCAACATTTGCAAATGTACACAGGGTTATTTTCTGTAAAGATGGTAACCCCCATGTTAAATTACAAAACAAAAACACCTAACTATTCCTCATTAATAGAGGTAGCATATCTAAATCTCTGCATCTGCAGAAATCAGTAAATACACATTTATTTTTTTGCAATGACGTGAGTAATACATCTGTCCTGCAGTTCTTGTAATTATGCAAGCTATTTTAAAACTACACAGCTCATATTTCTGCAGGGAGAAGTAAGTATTCACACACGTATCTATAGAAGGGATATACATATTTATTCATTAGGATACATGATAAACCTCTCATTTATAGTTTTACTTGCTATTAAAAAATAACTTTACTTAAAACAAGCCAAATAGCTACATATACTGTTGCTTTTAAACATGAAGGGTTAATTACACCATTGGTTTTGCTTCACTTATGCTCCTCTTTATTTGCTCTAGAGAGATGTAAATAGAAATAAATGCTTCTGTCTCAAGCAGAGCAAGCATATACCTTATAATTTACAACACTGATAGATCAATATATACAGCTTTACTTACTGGAGGGAGATGTAAACATTCCACATGCCTTATTTACTGCAGTAGGGTCAATAGACATTTTAATCTACTGCAGTAATGTGCTCTGTGATCGAGAATAGAAGAAGGGATTTTTAATTACTGTGGTGTTTGCTGCTAAACATATGTCTGTGCACATACACTGTTGAGAGGTAAGTAGATACTTTACTAGTTGCAGGGATCCTCATCTATGGCATAGTAGTCCTGTTCCTTTTGAGACTGAAACATTTCTGCACTTCTCTACCTCAAGAAGCCTTGGAGTAGATGTAGCTTTTGTTGAATTTACTGATAGTTATAAACCTCCAGCCTCCCATTAGCGCTTTCTTGTTACAGGGTAACTACTTAAAAGTCTATTGTTGGAATAACTGAACATTACACACACACACACACACACACACACACACACACATTGCCCTCACTCAAGTCACTTGACAAGGAGTTCATGCTTGTTTCTTATTTTAAGACACCACAGTCATTTATATAGAACTGTAGTAAGAATGTATTTACTGCACTTCTCTGCTACAGAAAAGGACAACACAGCATCTTTACTTCCTGAACAGAATAGTAAACAGGCACTTGCTTATAAAAAGAAATTGCATAAATAATCATTTAATGCTGGTGGCAGAAACTCTTTACTGTAGTAATGAGTAAATATAGAATTATTCAGTCAAAGTTACAAATACTCATTCATCTGCCGCAAGGGATATATAGACACATGCACCTTGATTTATGCAAAAATGACTAAACATATAACTGCTCTGTCTGAAAACAGAAACACAGCAGGTAAGTGACAAAAATAAACAAGGAATTCTACACTTATTGTCTGTAAGCAGATTTAAACAAACAGGTCATTATTTAACACATACACAGAGAAATATTCACATATTCCTTTATTGTCAATACAGTAAGGAAGTCTGTGACATCCACATTTGGTACAGATTATGAAACATTTACTTTTATTTTACCACAGAGGGAAGTGCCTTCCCTTAAATTTACTACTTGAAAGACATCTCTACTGTGCAAAACACCAAACATAAAAGTGCATTTACTTTTAACTTTGACACAGACACCTATACCACTTATGGCAGAAAAGGATAAGAATTTTTTATTTACTGCTAATAGGGGATAATTATTCATCAAATTTCATTCAAGTATGGATAAGTCTGGATTTACTGGTATCAGTCATGGTTTACCATAGAAAATCTTGCATTCTCCACACTCATTTGTGATTTTGTAATGAATTTATTGTAAAAAGTAAATGTTTCATTTTTTAAATAATCCATAGGTTTCTGCTTTCTTTCTTTAGTAGTGAACAGCCGACTTTGTGCACCGCTGTCATTCTGTGAACTCCGTTCCTTTTACATTGGCAGAGTATTGTCAATAAAGAAAAGATACCTCACTGCCTCACTTTACTCATGTCTGCCAACCCTAACCCTCACTATAACCCTAATCATACACATCAGTTTATGAAAATGGCATTGCATAACAGTACTGTTAACGAAGATACTTTGACCCATATAGACATAATGTTAACTGACTAAACACTGACGTACACGTGTGCGCGCGCGCACACACACATAACACACATGCACACACGCACACACCCATCCTCTTATCAAGCTGATCCAAGACCTAATTCTAATCTTAACTGAATAAACAATCTAACCCACAAAGACTTGCACTCACACAACCAAAGTAACTGTTTGAAATGTTAGGACTTACAATAGTGATTCCTGGAATTTGAAGGCTAAAAGACCAAAAATCTGGACTTACATATACTAAATCCAAGGCTGACATTTCTTGGAATATTCCATTTTCTTTGAGATATGGCAATCTTGCATTTGGTATAAAGTTTAGGGAGTGACCAGGGGCTTGCTGACACAAGGAAACAACTTTAAAGAAAAAGAAAAAAGTTTGGCATTCACTCTTCTCTTGAATTTTTGGTCATATTTTTCCAAAGTTTCAGGATTCAACATTGCAAGTCCCATCATTTTAATATAGAGTCTACTCACACCCATACTCAGATGTACTCAAGGGTCCAGCATTAGATATAATCAGCATTCATAATTCATTCCCATGAAGTGTTCAACAGAGTGTTGGACAACCATTTTCTTTCTGTCTGCTGAATGTCTTTAATGCTGGCAGAAGTGAATAAATAATCACTTAATCATTTCTGCTGGCACTACTTCGTGGGAGGTTGCAGAAGAGTGAAGACAGGGAATTTGTGAGATCTCAAGAGTCAGTATATATAATTGGTAGGAGGTGTGCTTCCCCACCTGCAAAAAAAATTGAGTTCTATTTTTATATTTTTGTTTTCATTTGACATCAGTGTGTTGGTGTTCCCTATTTATGCATGTTGACATTTTGAAGGATATCTCTATATATGTTTATAGATTTCACTGTGCATTTATAATGAAAGGAGAATATCATCTTTGTGAGTTAAAGCAAAGATAAGCTGCTTCACTTTAACTGTGGAAGCTTGGAGACTATGCGCTGTTAACCTGTTGCTTCCCGTAGTCTAAAGTTTAATTTCATCAGCCTCTGTCTGCTTCAGAATGACTGTGAACAAACCACTTTACAAGTGCTCCTGGGCTGAGCATGACAATGGCCAATGTAGAGCAGACATCTACTGCAGTTAAATATATAAATCATATTTGGCATCATGGCATCTCTTGGAAGGCGCTTAGAATATGAACTTCCTGAAGGTGCCCTCCCCAAATTAACCAAACTCATTGAAGTTTTGGATAAGTTTGCTAAAACTGTTTCTGCTGGGGAGCTGCCCCCCCCCCTTCCAACACACACACACACACACTCACACATATATATATATACCCCTTGACTCTAAATATATTAACTGCAGTATATGGCAAGAACTTTCCAGACAAAACCAAGCATTCACTTATCTTCCTCATTGATAGCAAAATCCAAACTCTCAGTTCTATCAAGTAGCATTTCTGTCTCAAAGTGTCTAGAAATCCATTATTCACAATGTGTAAGGGAAAATATTTTGCTTTAATTTAATTCACGGAATGACGAATATTCTACTTGCAATATTTTAACAGATGAAATGCTGTTCTCCAAAAGGTGAATATCGAGAATTGATACTGAAAATGCAAGTTTCATGGTTAAAGCTTTTTATGGTAACCACTGAAACATGGAAAAAATGCATTTTCCCTCTGAGGTGTAGTAGTCTCAGTGTTCACACACGTGTGGGTTAGGGGTACTTTTTTCTCCAAAATAACAGGGATATCTGAATATCTGCATTTTATGATAGATGTGTTGAACTTAAAGGATTGCCATGCTTTGACATCCTGTAATTGTGTCTAGTATACACATCTCCCAAAACTATGGTCAACAACAAAACAGACAGGAACAGATTTCTGTGGGTAACAGAGCACCCACAAAGTCCATGCCCAGTGCTGTGCCATTTTTATGCAGCCAGCTTACATAATACAATCATCTCCATGGTTATCTCAGTGGGACGCTGGTGAGATGAGACCCAGACATTAATATTTTCTTTTTCTTTCTTTTTTTTTTGGTCAATGTGTAGTAACAAGCCATTAGTCTTCTGCCTCTCAACTGTCCAGATTTTCGCAGAATGCCAGATTTTTGCCCTCACGGTTTTGGTCTGTTCCTCATAAAATTCTTCATTTTCTGGCAAAATATTGAAGATTAAAGTCATTAAATAATAACAAATTATGACAGACATTTGTATTTCAGACTTCACATCATTCAGAAAACACAAAATAATCCAAAATCTGTTATTTTAGCAACTATCTAAGTTTATTGGATCAATATTTAAAATCTGTCCCTGTTTTTGGCCCTTTGTCACTCCACTATTTTTGCATTGTCCAGATTTCTTGCTTTGAGATTTTGACAGCTATGCAGCTACATAACAGTTAATGCAATATCATTGAAATGATGGGCTCCATTTGCTGGAAATGAAATTCTACAAAACTTTACAAATTAATGTCTGCACAATATTTTGTTCTGTTCTCATACTTAAATTTGTACAAAACATCTAATTTACATTTCTATACACTTTCATCTTACTTTGTTTAATTATTAAATGCATTTCTTGTATTCTTAATGCTAAACTGCAGACTTTAACTTTCTAAACTTTTGACACAGAATATTACACAGGTTAAACAATTCTGTTTATATTTGTTTTTTTTTTTTTCTTATATATATGCTTTATGTCACTTAGCTGACCTTGTTTGACTATGTTTGATTTTATCAATGTTCAGTTGTCAGTGTAGCCCTTTAATGTTATTGCCTTTCCTTACAGCTCATTTAATACATCTGAAATCAGCAATGGTTCTATGGCATAGAAGATGGTTTCTCAACTGTGTACCATGTCATTGGGGTTTAGCTAGATGCAGGGAGGAGGAGGAGTGAAGGGACATTACATGTTCACCTCTATCAAGGGGTAGGGAGGGGTTGTAGTTGTACACAGCTGGGGACACATTGGTTGATACTAACTTCTGTTGCAAAAAGGGAAGCTCACTACTGATATCTGTCAGGGGTGTGGCAGGGTTGCTTGGAGGGAACGCCCCTTTCAGACACCTCCTCTACTGTCACCCCATTGTATGCCATTCTCCTATGAGTTACTTGGTGCATGCAATAGGAATAGGAAAATTAAAGAATAAAACTTTGAATAAACCCTGATGGTCATCTAAATAATGCCCTAATGATAGGGAACAAATAGGTCAATTGGCCATTGAGGGCGCTGTTGATCGAAAGACAGCTGGGACAAAAAGAGTAAAAAAAACTTACTGTATTATAAGCACAAAAATCACCACAGAAGCATCAAGAGCACATCAGACTGAAGTTTATTAATCCACAAGTAAAACACATTTAGTGCTTTCATCCCTGGTGAATATGACTTTTTTCCGAATAAGGAAAAAACTCAGAACATTACTTTTATGCATAAAATACCTCCCCTGCACTTGATTGACAAGAACCATCAGCAGAAAAAAAATTCTGCAGTTAAAAAGTCAAAGCACAGTTTTCACTCATAAATACATACAAAATAAATAGAACAATAACAATATGTAAATATATAAAATTGTGTATATGTATACATCTAATAGTACATTAAAAACATTTATTACACTTCTCATAGAAATGTTAGCATGTTTGTCCACCTAAAAATATAAATATGCTTGTTTTTAGGTTGTTAAAAATTGTGTTTTACTTGTGGATTAATAAACGGTCTAGTGTGCTCTTGATGCTTCTGTAGTGATTTTTGTGCTTAGTGATTGAGTTTCCGTGGTATTTCCTGGTTACTGAATTATAAGGAAGAGAATGTTGAGTTCTGTGAAGAAAATGAATAATTTACAACCCCCTCCCCAATCATCTTGCACTTAAAGGGACTATGAAATATGTTAATTTGATTTTGCTTCACTCTTTTAAAGAGGTCTGGCCTTACTAAGAAATGGCGACAATTTCATAAAATCCATTCTTATATGTATATCTAAAGGAAAAGTTTTAATTATTTCAGCCTTTGTAGTTCTAATATGTGATGAAGCAGAGTATCTAATGGATAAATTAATAACATCCCAACTTAAGAACAATATTTATTTCTAGGTTAATAGGTACTTACTAGGCTATTGATCTATGAGGATCTTTAGAAGCCTAGAGATATACTCCCATACATTTTTTTAGCCCTTATATTTTAAGAACAAATAATCCATAGATGATGCATGTCGCTCCTATCCCTGAGGTATAAGGATGCAAAACCAGGGGTGAATTTGCGGTTGCTATCCATTTGTCCAGATTACATTTGAAAAGTGTACAAGTACTTTACTTGGAGAGGAAGATAATTCCAAAGAAGTTTCATTCTCTTTGTTACATATGTATCCCTTGAACATGTTTTATTTATGTTGTAAAAGACATTTAAATCTCTTGAGTGAGTGTTTATGCCCCACCGGACTTGTAAATCTGCAGTAGGTCTGACAGGACAGGATCTGTTGAGGATCTGTACATGAGAAAAAGAACACCCATCAGTACTCTGTATGACATAGAGAAGAACAATGTTCTTTTTTTCTTCTGTAAATGAGTAACTTTAACTTAATAGCTCAGTCAGTCTAGGAATAAGTAATCTGATTCAAAATCTCTTTCGCTCACAAACTGCCCCCCTCCACAGAAACACAAACGCACACAGACATATACAATATACACTCCAAATGTAAGGAAAAGAGAAGATGAAAAAACACTGTGGAAGGGGAAGTACACAGGTAAAAAAAGTTCATATTAATGACACACACAGGACAATATTGGAAGCGGTTCATTTACAGAAAACTACCGAAAGTCTATTCAGAATGAAGATATTTTTGAAGTAGAAAAATACAATCTGATAATACAGTCACAAAGCATACATGCCTACAGCCTACCACCCTTACACAACAACATACTTACATACCAGCCTCATTAACCCACTATACTTCTCATCCTCTTAGCACAAGAAATGTGGACAAAGGCACAAAAATAGGGACAGATTTTAAATATTGGTCTTCTAAATTTAGAATACTGCTAGAATAAAAGGTGTTTTGTTATCATGTTTTTCTTTTTTTTCAAAAACATTTTTATTTTGTTTTCATTATAAACATACACAAATGTACATATAACAAATACAATAAAACAATAACAAAACTATTTACAATATTTACATTCATCCATGATAAACAATCATTTTATTCATGAGAAGTTATCAGTATTTGATCAAAAGGTTTTCCAATTCTTGCCATGTTATTTTTATGAGTAATTTTATGAGTTCTATAACAAATGGTTTGCAGTTCTTTTTTACAAACAACTTTTGCTAAATTAATAAAATCTTTAAACATCAAATCTTGTTTACTTTTCCAGTTCAAAGTAATAATTTTTCTGTCAGTTTCAATAATTGACCAGAGTAATTGAATCTGAAATTTAGGTATTACATTAGGCATAGGAACATTGAATAGGATTAGTGAGTTAAAAATATGACAGTTATCAGACCATAAAGCATTTATAAAATATCTGAAGTCTTTCCAGTATTGACAACATTTCTACATTCAATGAACATGTGAAACCTGTTGGCCTCTAGTAATTCATCACATTTCCAACATTTACTTTCACTGTTTTTGAGTATAATATTTATTTTATGTGGAGTATAGAAATTCCTATTGATAAATTTCAATGTATACAATCTCCAATATAATTAAGAAGAGGTACCATACGTAGAATTCAATAACATTTGTTTGAATTCATCAGATGTTTGTTCTCCATTAATCTTTACATAGTAATTCCAAAATTCTGAGTCAAACTTTAGAGTGTCTTCTCTTAGAATTTTATAGATAGGTAAGATACTTAATTTTTGATTATCTTTCTTTTCAAGACACCTAATAAAAAGCTGAATCAAACTAGGTATAGATTCAGTCCCTAGGTTGATTGATACTCTCATTTTGTTTTCTATAAACTGCCGTAATGTATGTATAAACAACCAGCTATCTTGACTATTATCAAAACTACATAAAAGAGAGTTCAGTGGTTTAATACTCTTATTTTAAATAAACTGATGCCAGAAAATCAAGTTATTGTCCTTTAATTTTTGAATCGCATTGATGTTGAAATAATCTAGGTAATCAGGGGAGTATGCTATACGGAATATAAGAAACAGAAATTGTTTAATGTTGCATTTACAATCAATTATATTTTTAAAGTTATTAAATATTTGATCAATGCCATAAGAAAAATAATCAAACTTCTTATTAAATAAACAAAATTCACATAAAAGCCAATGAACTCTACTTATTCCATATTGTTCCTTAAATTGATTTTCTATAGTTCTGACATCATGTATTGTTTTCCAGCTATATATATAGGTAGGTGTGATTCAATGTAGTATTACATTAATTGTAACTGATTTGGAATAAAGATCTAAGCTAGGGAATGATATCCCATTACTGTTCCAAGCTCTAATGTGCCATTTATATGCAATCCTAGGTTTTAAGGGGAACCACAAAAATTTAAGTAGCATGGAATCGAATTTTTTAAATACATTTTTGGGAGTGGGTAGTATCAATGACTGTATATAAAACAAAATTTTAGGTAAAACTATCATTTTAATTAAAGAGTGCCTATCCTCCATTGTGAAGAATATTTTATTCCATCTTTTGATTAGTTCACTAATGGTGGTTATTAAATTATTGTATTTAGTTTAACAGACTCTTTCCATGTAGTCTTTATACTGACACCCAAATATTCTAATTCATTATCCTCCCAATTAAACAGGCTATTCTCTCTTAGATTTTTGTTGATCTTTGTGTTAATTAGTAATGTTTTAGATTCATTATGATTAAATGTAAGCCCAGAAATTCTTTCAGATTTGCTTAAGGTATTTATAACATCATGCAAAGAACCATGATTATCACTCAATGTTAACAAATGTATCATCAGCAAATAATTATATCTTAGGACAATAGTCCTTATTAATTTGAAAGCCTTTTGTATTTTGCTTGTTTCCAATATATGTAGCAAAAGGTTCCATTGAAAGAGCAAACAATAATAGTGACAATGGACAACCTTGTCTAGTTCCCTTGAGGATGTGGTATGGCTAGAGCTGAAATGTAAATCAGCATAAGTGAGTGAAACTGAAGGAGATGTTGGATCTGGTGTAATCAAGTAATCATACATACCCAGAGCCTCACTGGTTGTACTGGTGTTAAAGCAATATGGGAGTACCAGATTCTGTGTAAAATGTAGGAAAACAAACAACAACATGTGTCTGTGAAGCCACAGCCAATATTATTAACTGTAGGAAATTAAACAGACACCCAGAGTCTGATACGGATCACTGTCTAGGATAAAATAAGCCTTAGTTCAGTTGGGTGCAGCTAAGTTCCTATTTCTGACATGACTAAGGGTTGCTGTCAGGTATCATTGATACCTGTAAAGAGGTGAAGGGTCAGCTTTTGTGACCAGTTTCTGGAAATATGAGCACATCAGAATGCATTTTACTATTCAAAAATGGCCCAACAAGTTTCTGGATGTTGGCAGATTACATCTTAGCAAAACTGGCAGACAAAGTTATTGTGTACCTGGATTACAGTATAGCCTATAGTTATCTCTGATAAGAACATCTTCAACATGTTGGGAGGTGCTATGCAGGCAAAAAAGGACAGAGTTAACTACTGCTTCACACAAGTGTCAGGTGGGAATGGCACAGGTACTTGTTCATTGAGTAGGTGGTAGTGGTAAGAGTATGCCACAGCCTGCTAAGGTAGAGCATATTCAGACATGGCCTAACACTGCTGGTAAAAGTAGGTAAGAGCATTCTTAGGGACCAGGGAGGGAGCCCACAGGATTTTTTGCAGAGGGGTGCAAACCTAGAGCTCTGCCCAAGCAGCCCCACCCACACTGCTCCACCCATTCAACCATTCCAGTGTCCCATTATTTGGCTATTTCTCCCCATTTGCCATAGACACTGTTCAAATCTCTCAGTGTGCATACTGTTTTATGCTTTACTTCTACAATGATTACAGATATTTGGATTTAATTTACAACTTTTATTTCAAATTTTATAGAACAAACACTGATAGACATTTACTAAACCTAAACAAAGCAATAGTCTTACAATGAAAACAGACTTAACATTAAAACTTCTCTACCTTTGAAACCCACATTCAAAGAAAATGCATCTGGCCAGTGGAAGGGTAAGTTTACCTTTGGGCTGTTTTCAAATCATAGGCTCCTTGCACACATTTTTATAATCATGCAAAAGTTCTTTGATTCACCTTCCTAAATGTATTAATTATACTATATAATAATTGAATTATATCCCTTGTATAATACAACGCCGAGTGTTTTAAATTTATAGTTCTGAACATTTTTCCTTTAAGCAATGAAACAAATCATATGAACCAATCATGACAAACTGCCCAATTCAGAACATTTCAACCATAAAGGGCCATTCAAACTTCTGTCATGCAATCCATCAATATCAATCAATATGCAAAATCTCTGCAGAAGTAAAAGTAATCTGAATAATTCCACATTAAAGAGATCTGAAACCAATGAAGAGGTTGTTGCTAGAAAACAACTTTATATTTCAGTGTTTCATTTACAAATTCAGTGCCTGTTGCCCTTGAAGAATAAATTGCCTGTGTTACATTAAAATAAATGGTAAGCTGGTATATTGCAATAGGAGGAATGAGTGTCAAGCTGAAATACAGGTTCATAGTTACTAGGCATCTCATCCAAAGGAGGACATACTCAGGATTGCAGCACCCACACCCCTTCAAATACAAATCTACATGACGTGGGAGTAGAACCTACAGCTCTCTGCATCAAGATGCAAGTTTTCTACCTGCTTAGCTACTAGCACTGCTTTAAAACTCTATACCACAACAGTGTTACCATTTGCTAAACAAAACAGTTGCACATTTTAAGCAGACTTGGCATGAACAGCAGTAAACTTCTCTTTCCTTGAAGCTCACATTTCCTTGAAAATGCACTTGAAAATAAATTCCACCTGCTAACTCTGTATTTCACTCTCTCTCACACACACCTCAACCTCTTAGTGCAAGAAATCTGGACAAAACCTAAAATAAATAGGGACAAGTTATAAATAGTGCTCTCATGAACTTAGAACATTGCTAGAATAACAGGATTTGTGTTAGCATGCATTTTTCTAAAGGATATAACGTCTAAAACTCAAATGCCTGCATTATTTAGCAACTTCAATCCTTTTTAGGAGGAATATGGGGCAAAAATCTGGACATTCTGAAAAAACCTGGACAGCTGAAGGGTATGCTACCTCCCTCTTACACACACACACACACACACACTCATACATCACCTCTCAATGTCTTAGCACAAGAAATCTGAACAAAGTCTGTTATAATGTTGGGGACAAAGACCTAAAACTAGGGACACATTTAGAAAGTTGCTAGAGTAATAGGATTTGTATTACAACACATTTTCTGAAGGATATTATGTATGAAACTCAGTGATTTTTCAAAAAAAAAAAAAAAAAAAAAAACAGAATTTTTATGAACAACAGACCAAAAACATAAGGCAAAAAGCAGGACATTCTGTGAAAATGTGTAAAGTTGAGAGGTATGCACAAATACATCCCCCTACCTCCTTAGAAAGTGGCTAGAACAACATGTTTTGTATTGGTATGTAAGCAAAGCCCAGGGCTGGCGTAATCATGACAAACAGAGGATTGAATGTGTCTGCAGAGTCAGAGCTCAGAGGCTACTGTGTGGGGAGCCGTTCCACGTCCATTATCTATTAATGCTTCTGTTGATTATTTAAACATTTATCACACCAAAAGACCTGAGCTGCAGACATTATCTGACATTAATGTGGATGTTACTCCAGGATTTAGCTCTGCAAACAGCAGTAGGAGATGCCAGCTCAAGAACCCTTTCTATCCCCTGACCAAGGATTCTTATGGAGCTTATGCCATCATATGTTTCACAGTGGTTATCTTTTTTGTTGGGATTTTGGGAAACATCTTGATTATGTGCATCATTTGCCATAGCTACTATATGAGGAGCATATCCAATTCACTGCTAGTGAATCTGGCTTTCTGGGATTTCCTCACTATCTTTTTCTGTTTGCCTTTGGTAATATTCCACGAAATAACCAAAAAGTGACTTCTTGGAGACTTCTCTTGTAAATCATACCATATACTAATATGCATATATGCTGGTGTAGGGCACTATATCAAAGTGCAGTGTCCCGATACTCTGCAGATTGATATCCGGATGTTGAAAGCACCAATATCAGCCCATTCTGCATATGCATGCTCTGGGGATTATCCATGAGCAGACTAAACCAACAGCAAGTGTTTTTGCAGGAAGGCAAGCCCGCTACACCCCCATGTGGGGGGCTGTACCCCCACACCCCTGATAATTATATATATTAACTCCAAGAATGCACAATCTACAGGTAAAGGAAATATTCCCATACTCTGGGACAGCTGATCTTGCACACCTGTTGACCCTGTTGTCACACTACATGGTGTTGGAGCATTTCCTGCTCAATCCAATGTTTGGCATCTCTCTCTCTCTCTTTATATCTTTATATATATATATATATATATATATATATATATATATATATATATATATATATATATATATATATATATATATATATATATATTTATATACATATATATATTTATATACATACATGTATAGATAGATAGATATATTACTATATAGATTGAGAGACCAGTTTATCCATAGTTTAAGAACTTATTTACAACCCTCAAACTAAATAAATATCAAACAACTATCTACAGCCCTCCAAGTACATCTACAAAAATATAGACACTTTAAAACATATACTATCATGGATAACCTTATTCATCAAACAAGATATAATTATTATACAGGCATTAATATTGACTGTGCTAGACTATCCTGTTAGGAAGCACCAACCAAAGATTTACCACACATAAACCTTTTTTAATTGACACAAGTATTCTCTGAATCTTCTAGAATTTACAAACTCGAATAGAAATAGCATTCTAGATTGAATATTAACCCCTAACACCAGTCACAAAAATAGTATAGATATACTTTCTGACTGACTTAGTGACCATCTCCTGACTTATATAATTTGGGGACAAGCTAAAATAGCAAAAGTAACAACATAAAATTAGACTAGATCTAAAAATTTGAGGGAACAACTTTGAATATACTTCTCTAACAATGTATCTAATCCCCACTAAATTATCTACCTCTAAATTAAGCAGTTAAATATGTCAGCCAAACTTTCCTAGAAATCATGAATAGAGTATGTCTCCTACAAATAAAGAAAAAGTGAAACTTTACATGACCCCTGGCTAACTACATAAACCTAGCAAATAAAACAGCTAGAGGCAAAGCATGGAATAGCTGGAAAATACAGTAAATTATGTCTAAATTCCAAAACTGTAGGTCACTGAGAAATAAAGTAAAGAACATAATGGAAAAAGAAAAGAAAAACTGTTTTGGCTGATAACATTACAGAAGCAATAATAACCCTAAACTTTTTTGGAATACAATTAATACTTTAATCAAACTAAGCAAAAATACACAGCCTAACCCCTTACTACAGGAGCCAAACTACAAAGTGTCCTGGAAATGAATATCCATTTTATTCTGGCTGCAACCTCAGTATCAAATCAACAAAACATAAAACACTACCCACAACACTGAATTAAACTACATAAACTTTCACTCGTCAGTCTCTACAGATCAAATCAAAAAGCAGCTTAAGAAAATAAAAACAACTACCTTAGTCCCTGACAGTATCCCAGTAGAATATTAATGCATAGCGGCCATCTACTACCTTATATTAATGAACTGAGTATGGCACAGTTTGTCCCGGGTCAGGTTTATACAGATCCATAGTTGCATCTAATACATGCTGACCAGTAGTAATTATCTAATTGGTCTGTTATTCATATAACCTTTTCATACTTATTTTCTGACTTATGATTTACTACAGCTTGATGAAACATTAAGATTTTTATTTTGGAACAGCAATGTGAATCAGCTTAATTTATGAGTGAAACTTCATTTTGTCCCCAAACACATTCAGTGTTATATATAACTCCTTACTGTATACTATAGCCCTATCTCAGCTAATCATGCCATTTTAGGTCCTTAAAGGATTGCTCTAGTTTTATTATTTATGGCATGGAAATATTTTCCTTTGTAACTCATTTAAAGAAATTTCACCCAGGTGATTTACTCAGTGCATTAATTTTGTTAATGAAAGTTCACTGTCCTTTTGAACTTACTAAAATATTGTTTTGTGGAATTAAAACCTGGGATACTAAAAAAAATTATATCCTCAGAAGAGGGATATTCTCTTATTGATAAATGCATTTGGTTGGTCTGTAGGAGCCTATAAGAAGGGCACAATTATTTTCTTTCACCTAGTCATCAAATGGCTCAAACCTTACAAGACTATAAGTCAGTAATGCCTCTGTATAAATTGAAACTTAAGACCTACTCATTCATACTAAATTATAGCTCATTTAACTTTTATCAGAGGGATAAGAAATAAAACAATTGCAAATTCAATCAACACTAGAGTACAAGACACCCTTACTCACTTGAGAAATCAGTCTGAAATTTTTAATCAAATAAAGGGAACAGTACAGGATCAAAACAGTTTACTGGACTTCATATATACAACTATTCAAAATGAAATGTCCATAAATTATGTCAAAGATTTAATAAAACTCTTCATGGTTAAGGAATCGGAAGTATCACTAAATTGAAAAATGGGAAACTCATGGCCTGGTTCATTTTATCCTAAAATTTTACAAACATATCTCCCTAATAACTGGCTCTTTTAGTCCAAGTTTTCAATAGTACCAGAAATTTTCTCAGTTTCCAGAAGTGTGCCTTACATCAGTTATTCCTAAACCCTTAAAAGAGCAACTTGATTATTCATCATATAAACTAATTTTAGTTTAAAATATACAGAAATGATATGCCCATCCCTGTGGACTGAATACAACATTTATGCCATGTTTAATACACCCATATCAAGCTAGTGCTTTCACATACAGATACATAGCAATATTAGTATGCTGTTCATGACATGTAGAATGACAGAAAATTACATTTCCTTCTCATAAGTTTAGACATGGAGAAAGGGTTTTATACTAGAAGTGAGAATCACCATTTCCAGTATTAATGACAAAGTGATTGTGAAAAATTAATTCTCATTACATAGAGGCTTTATAATATATACTTAGCTAGGAGGCGGGGAGGGAGCAAATCTGATAAAATTCTACCAACCACTCTCCATTTACATACAAACACACACACCTACGTCTTACATACACACCCCTACCTACTTCTTACATCCACAGACTCCTACCTATTTCTTACATGCACACATCTCTTAAACACTAAAACAGACACACGCACACAACTACCTCTCACTTCTACATTCGTCTGGCACGACCGCAGTCCAAACATCCTCTGGAATTCAAATTCCCGGTAGGCGCAAAAGACAAAGACGGAAACCATCAGTCGCAAACATCTGTTGCGTCTGTGCAACTGGACGGGATGCAAAGGGCATTCTTAAAGAGGAACTCCCTCCAAAAAAAAAACAAAAAGAAGTTGTTTTCTTTTTTAATTAAAACTATAAGAAATCTGTTTCATAGTACAGTATAACAGCCACTCCCATTACAGACCTTATGAGAAAAAGATTATATAGTGTTGTCTGGCTAATAGTCTATGTGGAAGTATTTCAAAATCTCTGGGGACCACAAATGAACTCCTTGTACTCCCCAGTCCTAACTCCCTTTAGAGTTTATTTTGTAAGTAGATGCTTCAGTATATGATCTGATGCGATGCTTTGCCAAAGGAAGAAGACCCCCCCCCCCCAGTAGTACATATTAGCTGTAGATTTCAGCCTAAGGATAAGAGTATCGCTGCAAAGTGTGCGATCTCCAAAAACCTTCAGCCCTGTTGTTGAAAGTTCTCTCTGGTCAATGATGACAATCTCTTAAAGTAGTTATACAGAGCCAGTAAGCAAAATGATAAGCAACTCAGATAGAGCTTGGGACTGAAATCCTACAACATGGCAGTCAAGCATAGGAGAAAGGCCAGTAAATTAAATGCAGGTGGTCCATCAAGGCAAAGGGTAGAGCAGAGCACACTCTCAACTCTAGCTTCATTTCAAGAAGACATCTCAAGAAAGCTCACTAAAGATCTAAATGGGGAGAGATGAAGAGACGGCATGTAACCCAAAAACTTTCAGTAAGAAAAGAACAAAGTTTTGATATTGAGTAAACTGTATAAGGCTGGCAACTGTGTTTTTTTCTGTAAAATACAGCATATATGCAAAACATAAAATTCTGAAGGAAAAAAATATGTGGATGGCTGCAGGATATGTTCTTGATCATGAGCAAGTGGCAGCTAAAAAAGTAAAAAATATGTAGAACTGTAACTTTTAGTATCAAGGGAAGATCAGCTATGCAGCAGTAGAATTTAAAAAGCAAAACTGTGATTTTTTTTTCTGTATTGGGATGGTAGCTGCACATTTGTATCCACACACTCACACACTCACACACGCACACACACACACACACACACACACACACACACACACACACACACACACACACACACACACAGATATCCTCTCAGAATACATGAACTGGCCTTAGTACTTGCCTTATTTCTGCATTACATTACAGAATTTTCCAGGAAGTCCATTGATTCAGCTGAATTATGTGCAACAAGCAAGCAGGTAGCCAGCTAGCAGTTACAATTTGCTTTTCTTTGCCTCAAGACTGGTTCTCAAAATCTTTAAGTTTACTTTCATATGTGCTTTATTTGTTAATTTACATTTGTTGACCGGGAGTGTCCGACTGGACGTAGGTCCATTTTCAGCGGAGGCCCGGAGAGTAAAGCTCCACAGTTAAAAAATGTGCTTTCCTTATTACATTCTGTATTTCTGATTGTGGAAATCACAGCCTAATAATTTATCAAGATTTTAGTCAGGAGATATTTAGCTAATTAGTTAGCATTTTCTTTAAGTCATCTTTTTAGTAAAAACTAAATGAAAACTCCAGCCAAGCTAGAACTTCCACTGAGTGACCTCTCAAACCTCTTACATCACAGGTGAATGAGGTATATGAAAATTACCTTCTTACTCTTGTTTTAAGTCCTCTGTTTATGGAAAAATATTTCTGTATTTCTTCTCTGCTAAACTCTATCTTGTCTGTACATTTATCTTCTTAACCAGTAATGCCTAAATTACTTTTAGCAAAGAATTATTTAATTTTGAAACTTTGTGGCTAGCTAGCTATTTATTGCTACAAGTGTACTGTGGTCTATTGGTGTAGGAATCTGCCATCTACCTCTGAACCAGAGAAAGAAAGCTTAACTTGATGATGCCATCAGTTCTTATATTTTATTTGGCTTTTTTAAAGAGTGAAACAATAACTGGCATTCCCCAGACTTTATCTGATTAATGGCATTTCTGTCATAAATCAAAATAGGGTTGTATTTCCAACTTCACCTGGAAATTAGTGTGTGTGTGTGTGTGTGTGTGTGTGTGTGTGTGTGTGTGTGTGTGTGTGTGTGTGTGTGTGTGTATGTGAATTCAACAGAATAGTTACACTGTAGTTACTGTGGGTAATGTAACCCTATAAAATCATAAATTCATATAAGAATTGGGAAACAGCTATGGCGTATGACTTTGATGTATGGTAGTTTATTAAGGGGCATATTTTGGTGTAGGCCCATAGCACAAGGAAGAAATCCATATTTTCTAAACACACAACACAAAGCTTGACTTGCTTATTAAATTATAACTGATATATATATATATATATATATATATATATATATATATATATATGTATGTATGAACATAAATACATTTTATATATATATATATATATATATATATATATATATATATTATTCTGTTTTTGTTACTCATGCACTGAGGCAATGGAAAAATGAAGGATCATGGCCCTTGTCCCTTTCATATTGGTATTAGTGGGGTGGATCATAACATCATGTCCCTTGTGGTCATCACATATTGGTGGTAGTGCAGTGTCATCATAATAATATGAATCAAGCCTGTCCATAGAGAATAATTTACAACACTATTACAAAGGTGCAGTTGCAGAACAAAGTCCATTTTGCAGCTATACCCTTTCAAAACACCTCTCTCTCTGTGCCTCACTCATAAACAGACACACACACACACACACACACACAGAGTAGATATATAGATATATATGTGTAATGTATATAGATATGTATATGTGATATATATATATATATATATATATATATATATATATATATATATATATATATATATATATATATGTATATATATATGGATATAGACACATACACACATATAAATAAATATGTATAAACAATCATTAGCACTTAGTTTGGAACTGTTTAAAATACTCAGTTTTGTACTCATAAAATATTTTTTTACTGTTTTCAGCATAATATATTTGAAGTTCTTTTGGACACTGTGCATTATTGGCTATTCAGAACTGAGGCTACTTTATTCAAAAATAAAGTGGGTACAAATCTTCTGCCCAGTACCTTATTCATGCATACAGCACAAAAGCTACAATCACTTTCACTTAGATTACAAACTGATGCACATCTCTTAATGTATCAAATTGCATATGTTTTCTATGGTCATGCAACTTAAAATGCTGCTCCGGAAGACATAGAGTAATGGCCACATTTCTAAGGTGCGGACATCATATTCAATATACCATATCAGTTGTGATGCACAGTTTTGTGTATATCAAAAATGATAACCCAAAAGTACAAATATGAAGCCTGATGTTAACATACTTTGTTCATTTATACTTTAGTAACTAAAATATACAGTAGACATATATAACTCAATCAACAGTTAAAAAACACCATCTTGAAAAGAAAATCACTTTTCTGGATGTTATTTTATGATAACATTTTATTTTACAGTTAGTGGAAGCAATATTTAACCATTAAATATACACACATGCACACATGCGTATTAATTTATGTCTCCATCATGTCATGTGTATAGCCCTGCTGCTGTTCTAAATGAGAAGCTCCATAATTGCTCATAACTATACCAGTGGGTAGAGACAGTAGTAGTACATATCAACACCAGTGGCCTGAGATGGTAGTAGTACATATCAACACCAGTGGGCAGAGATGGTAATAGTACATATCAACACCAGTGGCCTGAGATGGTAATAGTACATATCAACACCAGTGGGCAGAGATGGTAATAGTACATATCAACACCAGTGGCCTGAGATGATAGTAGTACATATCAACACCAGTGGGCAGAGATGGTAGTAGTACATATCAACACCAGTGGCCTGAGATGGTAGTAGTACATATCAACACCAGTGGGCAGAGATGGTAGTAGTACATATCAACACCAGTGGGCAGAGATGGTAGTAGTACATATCAACACCAGTGGCCTGAGATGGTAATAGTACATATCAACACCAGTGGGCAGAGATGGTAATAGTACATATCAACACCAGTGGCCTGAGATGATAGTAGTACATATCAACACCAGTGGGCAGAGATGGTAGTAGTATATATCAACACCAGTGGCCTGAGATGGTAGTAGTACATATCAACACCAGTGGGCAGAGATGGTAGTAGTATATATCAACACCAGTGGCCTGAGATGGTAGTAGTACATATCAACACCAGTGGGCAGAGATGGTAATAGTACATATCAATGCAAACCTGTAAAGTGGTAGGTCCCAGTATTTCTCTGATGTATATTACAGAACTGGAAACCCATATCTCATGCGAATGAGCCCTACTGTGAAGGCCTGGCTAAAGAACAACATGCCTGTCAGTTATTTTTTTAACTGTATTGTTCATTTATTCATGACTCTCTAACAGCAGTGATCCACAATGTATACAGCAGTCCTTTTTGTCAAACATGACACAGCCCTGCTTCTGTAATGTGCATGCACATGCCATGATGGCATAGCGTACAATGTGCTTCCATAAGCACACTGATAGTATAAATGTCGAATTCCCAGTAGTGAGTGTCTCACACATCATTCACTTAGTCCTCTTTGCTTTGCACCTACAGAATGCCTATATAACTCTGCAGGGTCACCTTGTGTGCTGTTCCTATATAGATGTCTCATCCTGCTCTGCTGTATACTTTACCCTGACATCTGCTGTGACCTCATATGGCCTACATTTTAATCATTCTTAATATGCAGTCACTGATGCCATGCAATGTGTACTTGGGGTCTGCAACCTGAATGTTAAGTGTACAACTACCCTGCAGGGGTGCACTACCTATGATACTCCATACCCAGACGTTTGTGTCCCTCTTGCAAGGGTCTATATTATATCCTCGAACGCTAAAAAAAGTAAACGCTGGTTGATCAAACTTATTTTCGCGAAACTGCAAAATATCGAAGCAGCAGAAACTCAAATTTTTTTCAAGGGAAAGAATTTGGTTGTCCGTTTCTGTTGCTTCG
This sequence comes from Protopterus annectens, assembly GCF_019279795.1. Taxonomy (NCBI): domain Eukaryota; kingdom Metazoa; phylum Chordata; order Ceratodontiformes; family Protopteridae; genus Protopterus; species Protopterus annectens. Next base: position 551,304,640 of record NC_056749.1, on the reverse strand, counting down.
GTATTTTCAGTGTTATGGTGGAAAGTTACCGGTCGGATTCAGGTAAGTGTGCGATTGTGTGGATGTGAGTGTTAGGGTGATTTAGGTGAGTTAGGGCTAGGACGTGGGTTAGATGTGTGTGTGCAATTGAGTGGACATGAGGGTTAGGGTGGATTTAAGTGAGTTAGGGTTAGGGAGTGGGTGAGGTGAGTGTGCAATAGTGACGGACCTTAGGGTTAGGGTTTGGGTTAAGGTAAGTGGGTAGTTAGTGGTGTGTGCATAGTTTAGTGTAGGGTTAGGTATCAGATTTTAGGTGTATGTGTGTGGATTTCTGTCTGTTTGGTGTGCTTGTGTTGTGTGTATGTGTTTTGGATCAGCGATTTTTTTCCCTGGGAAAAAAATCACTGATCTGACAGTTCGAGATTGTAAGCTTTCACTTAAATTAGGTCGATCAATCAGTGTTCGCTTTTTTAAGCGTTCAATGATATAATATAGACCCTCTTGCAAGCAGTAACAGTACAACTGCTGCCACCGTCCAGAGGTTGTAGTGCTGTGTATCATCTATGTTTTGAACCCCCAGAACCTATTGATTTTAATTATTTGTAAGCTGTACGATGTCATTACACTAAGCATCCCATCTGTATTTAGCTGCATTACTACACCCCCCCCCCACCAGCACATTGTGGAATAAGATGCTGAATGTACTACAGAAAGGAGTGAAATGCAATTCAGTTTCCCAGTACCCACCTCAATTTACTCTATAATGTACTGAGCAACTTACTGACACATGCAGTTTTGTTGCAGAACCATGCTTCTACCAGTATTCTAAATGACACACCCTATGTCCACCTGTCTACACAGATCACACCAATGAGAAAGAGAAAAGCTCATGTGCATTGGTAACCTCATCTTCCACAATGAATAAATATCAAAATATTTAAAGAATATGATCATTTCTGCAAAGACATCCTTAAATGTAGTTAGAAACAAGTAATTTAATAGAATCAATTAATTGTGGTATTCATAATAAAAGGGAACATCAGCAGTAAATTTTGTCTGGCATTTGGCACAGAGCATTGAGCCTATGCACTGTTTACAAGATACTTCCTGTAGTACAGGGTTTGATTCTCTCAACCTTTATTTGCCTACTGTATGAACTTGAGAAAGTCAGTTAACAAGATGGTGCTTTGGGGCAATTGAGAAATGGGCTAGGCTCCTTAATGGTATACTTGACTGCATGCCTAGTAACAACCTATGAACCTAAATGAACAGGATATCACACAAGATATAGAAAGAAAAGGAATGTGAAAATACAAAGTCAGGGGGTGGTATTAAGAAGCAAGAATACAGCAGCATAATGCAAGGGCTACTCTAATAAAAACAGGAAAAATCCGTATCTAAAACTGCATGATCTTGCATAAATTAATTCACAAAGAATGATTGGCCAATACTGATAATGCTGTTGCTCTGCCTGTTGTACATTCTGCTCCAGATGCCCTGCACAGAGACATATAAAATGTGTTTGAACATCTATTTTAGCAAATGAGGAACTCAGTGAAAACTGTGTGCGTTAACTAGCTTTTATATTCATGAATGAAGTAAATCACTTTTTATAAGAAATATTCCATCTTATAAAGCAGTTTACAGAAGATAAGTTTCCAGGTATGACTCACTTTCCGTTCTTTTTAATAAGTGTATAGATCTGGAATGTTTTTAATTACAATTCTGAAGCTACTGCTTTGAAGAATATTATTTCCCAAGTGTATTGCAAAAGCCTTGATTACACTGTTATATAAGGTTAATAATGTTAATATAAATGTACAGAAATATTTCACTTCAAAATAGAGATATTAACAAACTTATAATCATTCTTGCTAAAATAATTTCTTCTTTCTATATTAATTTTAATACACCTGTCACAGACTTGACTTTATTTTTCAGAACATTACTGAAACATTTTGTGCATAGTTACTGTGTTATAACAGTTAAAAGCCACTATAAATTTTTGTTTCCTTTAACACAATTCGCTCTGTCTAAAAGTCTAAAGCAAATAGGTCTCATGCAAAAAGACCCTCTAGTCAGACTTGTCATATGAAAATAGAAGCACATTGTTAGACATAATGGTTGCACTTCAGGGACCTTTATTCTACAAATAGAGACTAAGGGATCAATTACTTTGCTTCCCCTATCCTTTTTCATATATATATATATATATATATATATATATATATATATATATATATATATATATATTTTTTTTTTGTTACTTAAATATTTTATGACAGAAGACAATATTCTATGTGGTAATATATTGGAAATGAAGGTTTTATCATATGTCAATAAATTTAAGTGAATTTATTAATGCACATCATTAGCCCTTATGAAAATAGGTTCTCATTTTAAGATTAATAATTATTCAAATTATACAGTAGTATATTTCATATGATCATACAATGTGTTCAAATCATATTTGCTTAAGTATTGTATGAAATGTATTAAAATACCTATGCAATTTAATAAAACATTTCTGAAGTATAAGAACTACATAAAATTATTATTTTGGAAGATAACCTGATTGTGCTTTATGGTTAAAGCTGAGTTAGATGTGATATAAAATCAAGTTGCTGTAAAAGTTAGTATCTTCATAATTACAATTTATATTATACATATGCCACCCTTTTTAATTCTAAAGTTAAATATTAATGTGACAAAAACAAAAATTAATACTTCTCAGAGGTTAGTTTAAATAGGCAAACAAAAATCAAGGCATTTTGTAATTAGACAGCTGGAAACATCTGAGCTACACATTTGCATTTTATTGCTTTGCTAGGAAGTTAAGCAAGTTAGCTTATATGCTATTAAACTCCTACTTTGTGGAAAGAGGAAGACTGTAGAAAGAAGCTATAAATGTTGCAATATTGCTTTTTAGTACATATTGCTCTTTGTCATCAAATAATATTCTATATGAATGCTAGTGCATTAGCATTTAAATAATAATAATAATTTTAAGGATTAGAAAAAAAGCAGATGTTTATGGTAATCCTAGCTTTAATACTATAAAACACTTTTTGGATAGCTCTGTGGCATAGAAGCTGATACCACTACAGAACTGTAGACGGCCATGGTTTGAATAGCAAACCAAGCACATAAACTGGCTGGGGCAGGACACAGTGTGTATCTGATTGCCTGCAAACCACTCTAAGTAGGAAAATTGGGTTTTGTGCCACATAAACTGGTAAAGATCAAATGGCTAGTCCTGGGTACACAAGTAATTAGCTGAGCAAAGACAACTCAGTGTGTATGGAGACACCAATGGAACCACCATTTAAATTCTTTGTATATCTGACATGTAGGAATAGGTTAAGCAGAAAAGACATTTATGGAAAATTCTTTTCAACTAATCAAGATCATTACCATTTGCTAAACTCTTAACTCTCACTACTCGAATAAGCATAGCCGCGTATAGGATAAATTACTATGGGCTCATGTACAGCTACTACTTCAAGACAATGACGGAGTCAACAGACTATTGGCGTCTCATGTAGAGGTACTACTGCAAGACAATGACTGAGTCAACACACTATTGGGGGCTCATGTATAGGTACTACTTCAAGACAATGACTGAGTCAACACACTATTGGGGTCATTTTGTTTTATTTGGTATGTAAAAACTATGTATTGTTGCATGATTTCACAAACTTCATATTACAATCATTGTGTAGAATCTTTTCTTAAGAAAAGATACTAATCCTCTGGGAAGTCCTCATTTGCAAATCTCCCCAGTAACCTACTTAATCTCTACTCTTCCATATTAACTAAACTATCTGTATTTATTTGCAATGAAATCTGCTCTCTCATTGCCCTATAATGGTTTGCTGGTACACTCCGGTTGATTATTATTTTTCAGTCAGGCAGTTGAAACATAGGCAGCTAAAGACAGGCCTTAGAGGAGTTATGTCAAAGTGGGTAGATCACAGGATGCTCCTTCAACAGAATAACTAAAAATAAATGCAGAATAATTAAGAAAAATAAATGCTTGCATAGATCTGGCAACACAATATTGTTATACAGAAGATATTAGTAAAGATACAGAGATATACAGAACACGTTATTTGCAAAATTTCAAAAATTCCGCTTGCCATAATCTAACTTTAATTACAGTACTGTGCCAAAGAAGATTAAATTAAAGAGTACTTGTAGTTGAGTCAGAAACATCCTTGCGATATTTTAAAACACAATAACAGGAAAGTGGGGCAAGATAAAAAGAATTAATTATAAAATAAAACATCAAACAATAGCATTCACACCAAGAACTGGCTGCTGAACTGGATGGAAATAGCACTCAGAGAATATGATGTTTTTGTTCTATATAAAGGTGTAAGAGATTATGAAAATTAAAAAAAGAGCTCTTATAGGAACTGTGATCATGGTTTTACAAACATGGATGACAGGGGAGCAGAAGTTCACATTGAAAGAAATTATATTAACTTGCCAGCTAGGAAAGTAATAGGGTGGTACAGGCTAGTAGCTTGCATAAAACTTACTTTACTAAAAAAAACAACAAATAAATAAAAACGTGAAACATATTTCATTCTGTTTTATAAAAAAAGAAAAATAAACAAAAACTTGATCTGCTTATTGCTGTTTCACATTAAAATTGCTTATTACCCCAGATTAAAAAGTAGAATATAAAGGATATTATTTTATTAAATTTTGAAATGGCATCAACTTGGTATGAGCTCACACATAGAATGGTAAAGGGTCTTATGAAATTAAGGAATGGTATAAGAATTTGTTGTAAGTAATACAAGTTAAACAGATTTAAACTGTTTTATGTTATACACATTTCTCTTGCAAAATGGTAATTTCCTTAAGAAGGGATATGAGAGCAAGTAAAAAGAATATAGAGCTCAGTATGGTATTGTTTAAAAGACATTTAGTCTTTGTTATTATGTAGTGTACAGGACAGAGTAGCTTTACAGTCCCTGTAAATGGCATTATGATTGTTAGGGTTACATGGTTAATTAAATCATTTTTCTTTTTTAGTTAATATATTTACTTACTTTCCTATTTATTCAGTACCTTTCAGAGTTTGTATATTCATTTGTGAGCTTCCTGTCTATAATATATTGATTATTAACATAGTAATATACAAAATTAATTCAAATTTGATAAAAAATAATCAGAGCGGATATGCTACATCACGTGAATGATGAGCATATCAAAGCCCACTTGGCCTGAACCTATTTCAGTGTGCCCATCTTTAACATATGTTTGGATATCATTCAGAACATTTATCTTAAATTAATTAAAATGTTGAATGGTTTAAGATAAAGCGGGCAAATCCCAATAATTACTATTGAAAAAAATCAATCATATGCATTTTGGTATATCCTGCAACATCTATAGAGAGAAAGAAATAGAAGGTGTGAACTGTTTAGCTTCTAAAAAAGAAATAACCAAATTCCCTACCAAAATTTAATATGTATCACTCATGGTCTATCTATAAATATTAATAATTCTCAAGCCTTTAATTAGTTCACTAATACACGTAAGGTCACTATTCAGCACAACAAGCTTTTGCCTTACTTTAACCAAGTAGAAAAAATAGCAGTAGCTTTAAAGTTAACAAGTATATTAACTATAAAAAAATCAGAACAGTGTACTGAGTGTTTATTACTATTTGTAAAATCAAACATTAATAAACAGCATGTTGAATTACTTTTTAAAATGTATTGCTATGTTTCTAATAATTAAGATATTTTATCAAACTACATTTGGATGAATGGACAGTCAGTCTGATTAGGAGAAATGTATGAACATTATTTTTTCACAAGTGTTGCTCCCTATATCTCTATTATCTGTTTCATCCCTGACAACATTATAATTAACTCTGGGGTTATAGCAGTTGGAAATAAGGAGAAGTACCTCTTTGTCCTGACCCTGGAAAATAATATATTTTTTTAAAGATGATGTCAGGATTGCACAGTTCAGTCAAATGTCCTTTAACAAAACTATTTACTTACTTTCTAGAGTTCAGTTAATTTATTATTGACTCCAAGGTATCCCCTGGCACTGCAAACAAAACTTAGAGTATCATCCTTGATAACAATTGTTGATTTGTTTTTCTCAACTGGGGTAAAGCTTTGTTTTTTCTGGACCCTCCTGAAGAAGTTACTTAACTTTAATTCTAAATCTTCTACTAATCTGTTCATCGTGTTCATGGCATCTTTACAATATATTCTTTTATTATCTTGTTTATGTTAAATTTACCGACATAAATTGCAGTAGTTTTAATCTTTTTGCCAGTTGCACATCAGTCAGTTTCCTAAATTCTTTTACAAAGCCTGGCTCAAATTCTAACAGTAAAATTATATACAGCTGTTATTGGTTTAAAGTTCAAAACCCAGGGATGGAGTCATGTAAAATATTTTTTGTATTTTACACTGCACTTAACTTCATAGTTGTTGACATACAACACTTAAATATTCTCCTTTGTTATTGTGCTGTATGTGTTTTATGTCTTTGCTTTCTTATCCTACTTATAGCAGTATAAATGTGGCTGTTCACTATACAGTCACAGTACACTAAATGGGATTTGTTTTTCTACAAAAACTCAAGTACCCCCATTTTTCTCACTGATGTATCTCATCTTTTATTGTTGAAATAAAGTCCATAGAGGGAAGTCCCTTGCTTTTCAATCTACTACATTTATGTACTGCCACTAATTGCATTATACTATCTACAGGATAAAAAGGGCCCAAATAATTTTTACTTGACAGTATTTTTATCTTCTATCCAAACGTACAGTAATACCAAGCTTTAAATGTATACTCTGCAAGTGCAAATCTCCAATATGTTTCTGGTATATCGGCAATACCTTTCTGAGAATACAAGCTCACTTTGTTTCAAAGATCAAAACTTTAAGAACAACTGCTACCTAAATAAAACTTTCCCACATACTAGATTGAGTGCTTTTTTCTACAAAGTGATTCACATATGACCACATGGATCTAGGACGTTTGATTGAATGATCAAACGTCCTAATCCATAACCACCAAACGCACTTTAATGAAATCGCTTTAACCGAAAAAGCACTTTCGTTAGTGTCAATAAAAAAAAAAAAACACTACATTTACGTTTGCCCCTCTGCACTCCTCATGTGGGGGGCTGTGCCCCCAACACCCCCTCTACTTTAATATTCTCCCTCCAAGACCGCACTACAGTGGGGAAAAAGGGAATTTTCCCTTACCCGCACCGTAGTACGGCCTCGACAACAGCATACTTATGCAAAAGTGCTTCTTCGGTGAAAACCACTTTTGCGTAAGTATGCTCACGTTTAATGGATTCGGACATTTAACCATTCGATCAAATGTTCTAGATCCAACCACATATAGGTGAAGCCTGACTTGGCTGTTTTTTATACCTATTATGGCATTTCAGTGTTGTTCAGTTTCCTCTGTTCATGCCAAAATGGCATTGTCTTAAATCAGATGTTACTTTATTTACAAATTTGTCAGCTTTGCTCTCACATTGAGTACATTTTATTCTTTTGGCTTGGGATAAGCTTACAAAGCAAGGTGCTTATAGCCCTGTCATCTTTTTGTCTCACTGCAGTGTTAAACATATTGGGCTTGATTCAATAAAGCCTACACTAAGTGTACACTGTTCTGAGTGAAGAGGCAACACAGATAATGCACACCTTCTTCCTCCTAATTTTAGTTTTTCTACTGATATTCTTGCAGCTTTAAATATCTACAGGGATTCATAAAGGTTACCACAAAGTATAGATGACATATACACTCAGTGTAATATTTCTGAGCGACTAGAAAACACAAAAAATGTGATAAGAATATTACTGAATACATACCGTGTACACTTAGTATACGCTATTGAATATGGCCCATTGTAATTCTGGTGTAGTAGGATGCTATAAGGAGAGAAGTCAGCTGTTTTGGTGACATCCATTTGAAGTTGTAAGGGATGCAAATGTGATCCATGGAGCAATAGGATTAAAAGTGAAAACAAATAATTAGGGACATTTTAAGTCTGAGATCATGATACTGGAGTACTCCTATCTTTATGTACCGCAATCTCAAGTTAGTACATAGATTTGTAGTAGAAAAGTGGGAATGCAGGGGGTCTTGACCCCCCCTTGCAATGAACATTTTAGAAGGAGTACAGGGAGTTTCTGTATTCCTTCTGATAGACTACTTATTTTTCATGGAACCTGTTATGACATTTATTTTTTTATTTATTTTATTTTATATTTGTTTACCAGGAAAGTCCAATTGGCTGTGAGCCCATTTTTAGTGGAGACCCAGGGAGAAAAGCTCCAGATACTAAATAGACAAAATTATTACAAAGACAAGTTGGACAGTTTTGTTAAAAAAAAAAAATCTTATAGCACAGTGAAAACTTATGCAGTGTATATAAGTTTGTGTCTTTCGGCTTTTCCCGGTTAGGGGTCGCCACAGCGGAACTCCTGTCCGCTAATGATTGGCAGTAGATTTTTACGTGCTGGCTTGCCGGGCCTAACACACAACCTTCAATGAAGGAACGCCCATTCACGCATGTCACCACACAGAAGATGCTCTACCTGAGAGTCGAACGGGCAACATCTAACTGTGAGGCAACAAGGCTACTGCAGCACCACCACCGCAGTACATGCAGTGTATATAAGTACAGTGACAAAATAAGAATGTTACAGTTTAAGGAAAATACAAGTAGACATTGTATCATTTTGTCAAGTAGAAGGTTAAAAGCACATTGAGATAGTAGCAAATAGCAATGTTGCTGTTTAAGGAGAATACATGCAGAAAAGTGTATCATTTTGTCAAGTAGAAGGTTCAAAGTACTACAGTTAGATATCCATTATACGGTACAGCTAAAACTAAAGAGTTTAAGGTAAAAACTAGAAGAATGTCTTGCCAACATTGCCTACATTGATGAAGAAGCACCTAAAACTGGATTGGCATAAAACAGGAAACACTAGTTGAAGGGGGGAGAAGTAGCTGCAAGAAGAAATGAAGCTATGAGCATACACTTATTTACTTTATTTTGTTTTATTTTATTTTACATTTTTCCGACTGGGCCAATGGTCAATTTTCAGTGGAGGCCCGAGGAGAAAAGCTCCGTAAAACAAAATTTACAGAACTGAAATAATGTTTAACAGTAGTCAAAAATAAAAACCTTTTCAACATTTGCCCTATAAATTATTTATATGTTGACTAGGTATACCTAAGACACACAAACCTATTTTTTTTTTTAACTGACCTAGTGGCGATGTCTGGTTAAATTATTTACTTAGAGACATAGTGCAGATAAATGAAGATCGAAGGAATCAGTACACAGATACTTTTTATAAACTTCTATTAAATTCTTGAAAATCTCTGTATCAGTATTCACTGTGCATCTTACTCCATGCCTATAAGTTCTCTGAACAGTTAGCTGTGATTTTTTTAATGCCGCACTGCAAGTTCCACAGATTGGTGTTTGTTTATTTTTCTGGCGATGGAATTTGATCATGCATCAAGCTTTCATTCCTTCACTCTCCTGATTAGCCTTCAGCTGAGGGAAGGAGAAGTGCATATGTATATTGCACTCTAGGTAGTTGGAGATTTTTTAACAACTTAATATCCAAATCCTTGGCTGTGCTCACTGGATGCAGTTAACACTGTGTGTAGACACTTTGATAAGCATGCACTTCCATAGGCACAGAATCTTATGGGAATTTCAGAAATATGCCATAAGTTTATACTTTTCTATTTTATCTTGTTTATTTACTTTTTTGCCCAGGGCTGTTTTTACCAGGGTCATCCTGTGGCAACACTTACACATTTAGTATATATCCCAAGGAAAGGCAGTTGCCATTATTTGCTCATTTTACACCCCTCCCAGCCAAATCTCTGACTCCAAAGTCTGTACATAAAGCCAGGCTGACTGTAGCACAGATGGGAGAATACTTCTTCTTCATTCTAGGCTACCAAGATACTTTGACTTTCCACCAAAGTCAGAGACACTGGCCATCACTTAGGCATTTAGACATGTGGCCAGCAAACCTACCAGGTATCAGAAAGGAGATATAAAAAGACATTTACTTATTGTATGGCATCATGTTTGAAAAAGCTGCACTAATTTTTTCAGCACTTCTGAGAATAAACATAAAGACCATAGGATAATTGACTTTATCATGTGACTGCCATTCCTTCTGGGATGCAAAGCCCTTTCACATGGGATTTGACCTCATCCCCATGACTCTGTAGTACTTGTAGTTTATTTTACCTGACCCACTTCCAAAATGTAGCGTTATCATTACAAGGCCATTCCTCCACATTCATTTAATGAAGTCTGTATCCCAACTCAGATTATTGGCACTGTAACTAATAATCTAGGCATATTATTAGGGGCAGCACGGTGGTGCAGCAGTTAATGTTGTTGCCTCACAGCAAGAGGTTCTCCAGTTCAATTCTCAGCTGGGGTACCCTCTGTGCATAGCCTGCATGTCTTCCCTGCATTAGCATGGGTTTCCCCCATACTCCAAGCACATGCATTTGGAGTATTTCTCCCTGTGCCTCTGCTGAAAATAGGTACTTTCCTAGTCAGACTTTCCTAGTTAACAAATGTTAAATAAAAATAAATAAAATAAATATTTAATCAGTGACTACTTCATTATTATCACGAACTCAAAAAGACATTCAAACACACAAGACTCCATAGCATTTAAATTGAATTAATTTCCAAATAGGACAGAGCCATACCTAAGCAAGCCATTCAATGTTTATTTACAAAATGTAAACACCTCTTTTTTACCTTCGTGAGTCCCCTCTGTTTGTACAGTGACATGAAAAAATGTTTGCTTATACAGTGTCAGAGTGTGGCTCTGTCTAATTGCATATCTACAAATCAACAGGGAATTCCAAGTACAGCTGATATAAAATGAAGTCCTGCACCAGTGTGTCTCTCTCTCTTTCTCTTTCTCTTCCAGCAGCTTGCCAAAAGTGGGTCAGCCTAATTACTACCAGTGTTAGGGATGTCATCTTCTAAGTGCTGATCTTTCCCACATGTATTATTAATGTAGCTTAAACAGTTTTCAAACATCTATGCTTACAGTTGTACAATCTACATGCTGTCACTCCACTCCTGCATATGACTCTTTCTGTTTGTGTCTTATTTATCTAAAAAGTACTTGTGCCAATTTTTTTATATCAATATTGACTTTGAAAACATCCATATTCATACTGTTTACTTAGTGGACTTCCAGCCCAGAACTATTCCTATTCCCAGCTAAGCAGTTCAAGACACTGCTCTGTGCAGTTAATACAAAAGAACTGCCTATGGTCCCCAGTAAATATGCATGTTCCCAGGTGTGGAATCTCATTAAGCTAAAATAGTTATTCACTCTATCTGCAGTTTGTCAAGGGATAGTTGAGGTCTTCTTACCCATGGATGTTACCAGTTGTCAGTTAGTGCTATAGTTGGCACACCCGGTATCATGTGTAGCATAATGTATGGAATTTCACTTCATGCTGCAGCGGTGTGTCTGTGGAGTTACCATACATATAAGTATGACAGGTGGGTCAAGGCTCTCATTCGAAGGGATTGCTTTCTGCTTCTTATTGTTTGTTGTTTTGCAGTGGTTCTGCAGTATGCAAATAGCACCTTCTTGTGTTAAGGTACTGAATTTTAAAAACTATTTTACTTATAGTGTAGCTGTGTATAGTTTGTGTAATTTATGTTTACAATGGTGTATGGCATTTGTTTTATGTGGTGCACTTTCAGGTAAATGTTACTACTTGTTTGCTGACTAGATTATTTTAGACACACATATGTCATAACTGGACTGGACCTCTGGTGCTAATTATTTTTCAGTACAGTTATTTCTACTGTGTTTCCTTTGGCAGTGTTATAAGTTGTCTGTTGCAATGTTTTGGCTTGCATCTTTTATCAACCAAAGCAAATGTGAGTAAGGAATGTACCTCTATAATTACTGAAACTAGAAGGTACTAACTTCTTCACTTAAAGAAGGAATGATAATTCTAATCTGCTTTATGGCAATATAAACTTCATTAGCAAGTCATTACTGTATAGGAGGTAACCTCAGATTCCTCATTTAAGGCTGGAATAGAAATCTGTCAGTCCTGTAACAACTAAGGGACAGGAACATCAGCTGTTACATTTCCTTAGTGCCAGGATGCTTCAGTGTATAATTCTGTTTGGCAGTGAGGTCCAAACACTAAGCTCATCCACAGTGCTGCTTGAGTAGAGGCGTAGACTTCTGTAAGCCCGAGTTACTAGAGTTCAGTTACCAGCTGGAGTCCTTGATGGGCACCCTGGCTGTCGAGGATTGGCACCTTATTCTGAGCAGAAGGGAGGGGTAAAGCAGGGGCAAAAGCTTCACAACCTCTCAGGGAGAAACAGGCATTGCAGACAGTCTCTGCAGAGCAGTACAGGCGTTTATCTCATTTAGTCCACCTCCATTCAAGACTGTACGGGAGTGTGTGAATCCTGAAGGTGATGCAGATAGCCTGCCTTCCCACCAAGGGCTGTGTTAGGACTATTGATATTTCTTCAGCTGCCAGGATGCTAGCAATGATACAGGCAATGCACATGGCTGCTTGTATGACAACTTCCCCAGAAGACTCTCACCTTTGTATGTTAATGAATTGTCCACTACATGGGAAAAGAATGGGTAGTGTGTGTGCTAGGGGATAACTTGATGTTTGTTATGCATGGAGGCAAAAGACATCTAGAAAATAGGAGTTACATTTCCTATGTGTGAGTATCTTACAACTGGCACCCTATTCAACATGCTTTTTCTGGCTTTGTGCCCATTGTGTGTAAGCTGTAGTTCCTCTGCAGCCTTGTACTAGATTAAGTGGATAATTGGAGACTGAATGAATGAAGATATACACACACACACATATATATATATATATATGTCTACTTCAGATGATCAAACTTTTTAAAACATCGAATTTCATATGGCTGAAATCATATGATCAAAGTTTAAAAACATTGAACACCTGAAATAAAACTAAAACAAAAAAATTTCCTGGATGCTTTTGCAGGGGACATGCACCCCCACACTCCCTGTTATTTACATATACCAACTCTGAGATCACACTACATTGAGGAAAATTTCCCATTCCAGGCTGTACGGAGATCTCCGTTCAGAATATTCAAAATTTTAAAACTTTGATCATATGGTCTCGGTCAAAGTTTTAAAACTTTGATCATCTGAAGGGGACCTAGATATATATATATATATATATATATATATATATATATATATATATATATCTATATATATATATGTATATATATATATATATATATATATATATATATATATATATATATCTATATATATATATATATATATATATATATATATATATATATATATATATAGGTTCTGGGCATTTGCTCAAATGAGCAAACGACCGAAACCCAAACTGCCGGGCATACATACGCGAAAGTGCTTTTCACCGAAGAAGCACTTTTGCATAGGTATACCTGTTGCTGAGGTCGTACTACAGTGTGGGTAAGGGAAAATTCCCTTTTCCCCACTGTAGTGAAGTCTTGGAGGGAGAATATTAAAGTAGGGGGGTGTGGGGGGAACAGCCCCCCACATGGAGGGGTGCAGTTGGGCGAAGCCCCCTGCAAAAATGTAAATGTAGTGTTTTATTTTCTTTTAAGTAACACGCTTTAACAAAAGCGCTTTTTCGATAAAAGAGCTTTTGTTAAAGTGAGTTCGGTTATTATGGATTCTGACGTCCTAGATCCATATATATATATATATCTATATCTATATATATATATATATATGTATATATATATATATATATATATATATATATATATATATATATATATATATATATATATAAATATGAAGATTATATATATATATATATATATATATATACATATATATATATATATATATATATATATATATACATATATAAATATTGAGATTATAGATATATATATATATATATATATACACACACACATATACACCAGATGGGATAAGCAGTCAAAAAATGGCCTTATCGTGAGACAGAAACTTGACAGAAGGAAAAGCAGGTGAATATTTTACTGCCTGGGTGTGTGTGAAGTTCAACTGTGGGACAGTACCAAAAAGTGAGAAAAAGGTGCAGCACTATTACAAAAAGAAACAAAACAAAATGGACTTGAATGTTGGCATAGACATATATAGCGACGAACAGACACAGGTGTATGTGTGCATCATTTACTCTATACTATCACTTTTTTCCTGTTTTTTTTAAATAATTTAAAAAAGAGACCTCTAAAGACTTACCAACAAGATCATTTTGAAGTAAACCACCATGAGTCACCTAATCTTGTCGCGTTTATATCACGTTATCAAAAGATGAAAATAGTGAATGCTATTTTATCAAACCTAAAATATCTAAACCACATAATATCCAACATTCAGAACAGCAAATGTTTTCCTTGAGAAAAAATTTGCTATTCCGAAACACATACACACAACACAAGCACACCTAAAAAACATCAATACACACACACACATACACTTATAATCCTTCAACTAACCCGACACTAAACTATACAGATAATACTATCTATCCACTTACCTTAACCCAAACCCTAACCCTAAGGTCCGTCAGTATCACACACTCACCTAACCCGCGCCCTAACCCTAACTCACTTAACCCGCCCCTAACCCTAACTCACCTAACCCGTGCCCTAATCCTAACAACCACACAATCGCACACTTACCTGAACCTGACCCGTAAATTTCCACCACAGCACTGAAAATAGCAAAGCCACAGAACCGGCCAACCAAATTCTTTCCCTATGAAAGAACTCGATGTTCTTCAGCTTCGCTTTTTTAGCATTCACTCAAAACGGGTCGATATTAGAACATTCAAAGTTTTAAAACTTCGATGTTCTTGTTATAGACCCATCTTGTCATATATCTAATTATGTATCTTTAAAAAAACTGATATGCTATTCCCTGATTTGTAGTATCATAGGTTTTTATTAAGATTATTGCCACGAATACTACAGAGAAGCTAAGCCATATCACTCAGTGCGGATAAGAGACTTACAATGTCTACCACTAAGTAGACTTTTTTCACATTTCCCCAGTGAAAATTTTCAGTCACCCATCCAGTCATCCAGACTGGACTAAAAGGTCGCTAAGGAAGTATTCTGCTTAATGGGTAAGGGGTGGCATATTGCTTTCCTGACAGCTTAGCAGAGCCGAGTGCCGACCAGAGTGTATAAACAAATAACAAAATGCACCATTCTTTTTATAAAAAAACACATGCAGCTATTTCACCATAACCCAAGGGACAGACAAGATAACAAACTTTCAATGAATAATGTGCTTTTCCAGGTCAAACATAACGTTCTGATGTAGCATGTTTTCAAGAAGACATGCAGAAGTACGCCACTCCGGTTCTTGTGCACCTTCCTAGTTAACAACTAAACACGAAAAGGAGATTGCTTTAAAAATATGCACGTCTCTCAGAGCACACACTGAAACAACCTATTCACTGTATCTAATGACATGAAATAAGCAAACACCAGTAATAAAGGAAGACTCTTGCCTTTGCACACCTGAAAATGAGCTACATTAGAGCTCAAGGAAAAACTGTACATGAATGCATTGATTGAGAGTTCTTGAATTTATTTTACAAGAACACCACAGTTCCTAGAAGTTTTAACTGCTGGTATTAAAGTTATTCCTAAATTAGGAAATTAAAAACAAGTTTTTGAAGCTGCACTTGATTCTTCTTCCATGAAGTGTAAACTGCATTTCAGTGACTTTCCTAAAAACACCTCACTATCTATAAACAGCATGTATGACTTCCTCTACTAATTTTTCAAGGCATAGGTTTTCTTATGTCATTTCTCATGCTTTCTAAAATCAATGTTTCCATACTTCTTGGATACCATTTGCAGCATAGAATCAGTCCATATGCCTCCCTAGAGCAAAAATCACAAATAAATTTATAAGTGGACCAGAATTATATAGCCTACCCAAGAACATCCCTAGGAATGATCTGTAGAGCTCAGTAAGCATTTTCTAGGGAAACATTATAAATAGCTTGTTAGATAAATATATACCACTGCTGCTGTTCTCTGTCTCTCCCCCTCTTTCAGAAGTGATGGACATCTCAAATGCATAAAGAGAAACTAATCTTTGCACTTGAACACCACAGCAGTAGCAGTGTATTGCCATAGTAACCAAGAGGGTCTTTTTATAGAGGCAGAGATTTTTTTTTTATTTTATTGCTTGCTCAATTTGCCCTCCGCTGTCACAAAATTACAGATGATTTTATAATAGGCACACTGCAGAAGCGTATTCAGTACAGATGATGGTGTTCAGAACCAGTGCTCCAAATGAAATCTAATAAAGAATGTAGCACTAAGTGACCTGAGATAACCCAAGTCAGGAGATTTGCGTATCAGCTTAGGAAGCAGAGGAGGGTGCCGTGTGACCCTGGTCAAACTGAGAGATCTCTCTGAGCAGAAGTGAAACAAGAACTCAGCATGTATACTGGAGAGTTAGGTATAGTGACTGATAGCAATAGGTTGGTTTCTAGTGAAGCACAGAACTGAATATGCTATTGTTGAACTGTGATAAATAGGAAAAAAGGACCTACCTTCATGAAAATGAAATGGCATTATATTAACTACGCTTTTAAACATTGCACACTTACAATATGCTCAACATAAAGAATAAAAGCTAAAGGCATACTGTCAAAGTTGTAAAAATGTAGTCAGAACATAAAGCAGCAGAGATTTTTTAAAGTGATTTTGCAGCGTTTTCTAAAATTACCTTTGCATCACAGCATATAATGTAAAAACTGCCTAACACCATGTATACCCATTAGGGAGCATTTTCTCATATTTTAACAAGAAAAACACCATTAAAAATACAATTTCCATACATTGACATCATTGAGGAAAAACAATCAACTTTATCCTCAATGGTATCAGTGCAAGAAAAATACATGCTGCATCGATTGATTTTAGTGAGCATAGCACCACGTATGCATCTATGAACGCAACACGTTACCTCAAGGTTGCAGTAGCAAATTATGAATTTATTTAGGATGTGGATTAAGAAAAGGTTTATATAACTCTAGTCAAAAAAATGCATTGCTGCACTTGACTCCTTAAATGCTGCTATATATAGCCTAGCATTGGAAAATCAGTTTAAAAAGTCAGTGGTCGACTCTTTCTGACCTAACTGCAGTAAATGGGGAAACTAAATTATTAGACAGAGGTGCATTATCCACAGACATGTATTCTGAAGAGTTTGCATTCAGTATTTGAGCAGTGCGGTAGCTAAAAAAAAAATGGCCTAATTTAAACATCCTGGCATTATACTTACTGCATGTCTCTGACTGGGAGTGTGATGTGATCATGCCTTACTGCAGCTAGTCACACTGTTTTAAGACTATCAGAAACATTGCTGAATTGGTTGCTCTTTCGAAGTACTACAGAGAACATCCAATTGGATCTTGATGTCACAAATGGCTGACTGAGGCAGCCTTAGAACTGAAAGTGAAAAAAGAATTTGCGTATGTCTGCAGATTCCTAAACACAAGGGGATTATTTTCTTCAATATAGTATTTTTACTATTACTCTGCCTACTGTCAACATGTGAGAAACTACATAATTTAAGTGTGTGTGTGTGTGTGTGTGTGTGTGTGTGTGTGTGTGTGTGTGTGTGTGTGTGTGTGTGTGTGTGTGTGTGTGTGTGTGTACATGCACATGTGCATCTCTATGTGTGTGTGTGTGTGTCTACACACACACACACACATATATATATATATATATATATATATATATATATATATATATATATATATATATATATATATATATATATATATATATATATATATATGTACTGTTTGTGAGGGGCAGCATGGAAGTTCTCAACTGTCCCTGATTTTGTCTCCTATTTTAGTTTGTTTTTTACAGAATATGTGATATTCTGTCAAATCATTAAGCACTGACTTCTTTGAATAATGACAAACATTTGAGTTTCAGACTTAATAGCCTTCAGGGAAAAGAAAACATGCTAATACAAGGCATGTTATTTTAGCAATAATCAAAGTATATAAAGGCAAAGCGTGTTAATGCAAAACCTGTTATTCTAGCTGTGATGATAGGAGGTACTGTCAACCATTCCAGGAGAAGTAGGGCAGTGGATGTATGACTTGTTCCATTACAGCTATCTGGAATTTTGTAAATAATTATACGTCATTTGTATATCAAACTGATTTGTACAGATGTTTGAGCTGAAAATGTGCTTGTGAGATTTGCCTGTGTTAAAATGTCACAATACTACACCCTGCTGAAATGAAAAGAAATGTACATGTATTATTGTAATTGAATTAAATGTATATGTTTTAACAGAGGATACTGGGACAGCAGAGGTTAAACAGCTAGCTTACTTTATGAAAAACAAGGGAAATGCAAATGAGCTGTTAAACCATTAAAACTGCAACTCACAGTGCTGAATATAACTGGAAATGGTGGATGTGGAAAAAGCCTTTATTTGTTAGTTCAGTAAAAAGAGGGGAAGCCCCAGGCACTGCCATAAACATTTAGATGTACATTGTAGCCATCTATGCTAAATTCCCTTGTCAGCTTCAGAGGGGATACTCTGAGAACCTAGAGTCAGGTGACCTGATCAGGTCATTCTGCAAGCCATTTTGGGTATTCTATATAACAGGGAGTAATCTCTGAGTATGAGTATTCTGTTTTGGTGAACCTGACTAGAAAGAGTGCTCATGCATTTCACTGTGCCTTGCTCTGTCAAGTAAGTTAACAGGGAATAGTAATTCTTCTAGATTCAGTGAAGAATATAGTGAAGCTTAGTTTAGAGATTTTCTTCTTTTTTGTACGAGTCTGTCCAGCAGTGTTATTTTTAGTATTTCCTGGGATTTGAACTCTGTGGTTTACTGTAAATATATATTTAGCATTTTCTTGTTATTTTATTACTAATTATTACATATATTTAAATTTTTCATTGTGGCTGGTTATTTTTAGAAAATATTTAAGCTTTGAGAATATTTGCACATATTTATCTGGTGATAAGTCAGGCCAATCCAGAAAGCCTAGCTGCCTTGGTCAACTACTACCATTTGTATTAGTATTAACATTACACAGTATAATTGAAACCCTTTGTTAAGGGCCTTAGAGTAGCTGATTGTGGAGTGTCTGGTGGCAGTGATAACTACTTTACACTTTGGGCAGAAGGGGGCACATCAGGTAAATCTGTGCCAATATTTCCCAGGTGTGTGTCTGTGTGTGTGTGTTGTGTGTGTGTGTGTGTGTGTGTGTGTGTGTGTGTGTGTGTGTGTGTGTGTGTGTGTGTGTGTGTGTGTGCGCTACTCGGGCAGGGACACAAAGCACTGGTCTTACAGAGAGGGTGCTTGAGGGCTTAACTTGGACATTTCAGCCAAAAAAACATAAAGCTGTACCAGTGGGGAGTCTTATTGAGGACCTGGATGGAGACAGATACAGAGAAATCCAGACCCCAGGTTGTGTGTTTCCCCTGTGTGCTTTTAAGGGAAACTGTACTTGGTGCAGAATGCTGCATCTGGAAATACTGAGTGTATCCATTTGTATTCCAAGTGCACATCCCTCGGATCTGTATTATAATCGTGAAAGTTTAATAGTTCAATGCATAAACATTTAAATGTATGCATCAAACTATTAAACTATTTAGGACAAAAAAAAATAATGAGTGTAGGCGGGGGGGGCAAGCCCCCTGCACCCCCTACACCTACCGCTACTTAAATATGCCAACTCCAAGATTGCGCTACAGTGTAGGAAAGGGAAATCTTCCCTTTCCACACCATACTCCATTAAAGTACAATCTCGGAGTTGGTATATTTAAGTAGCGGGGGTGTGGGGGGTACAGGGGGGCTTGCCCCCCTGCCTAAACACCCTTTACTTGTTTTTATTTTGTTTTTTTTTTGTTTTTTTACAGGGTCTACTAAAATTTCGATGGTTTAATGTTTCAATCACTAAAGTTCGATATTTAGTGATTCGAAGCATTAAACCTTCGAGATTCTAATATAGACCCCATCCCTCTCCATTGTCGGTGGTTGGGGTTCAGGCTCCTTGATTACTGGCCCAGCATGGGGACATCACACTAGTCATTTTCTTTGTATAGTAAAGGCAGTAGCTGTTCCTGATTTTGATCCTCTGCTCACCATTATTTTTTTAGTTTTCTCCTCGATTCTTGACAAGTTGAGAGATATGTTGAAAGGGTTGCTCAGTGTGTTCTGACAGCAGTGAGCTGAGACGATGCATTTCTCTGTGGCTATTATGTATTTATCATTCATTTGCTTACAATCAAACATATAAGGTATACAGTCCCAGTCAAGTGGCTATAATTGATGGTGGCGTGTGTGTGTGTGTGTGTGTGTGTGTGTGTGTGTGTGTGTGTGTGTGTGTGTGTGTGTGTGTGTGTGTGTCTTGAAGGTGCTAAAATTACTGTGACCAGTTGTTATTATTAGTATTGTATTGCAAGAAGATTTTTGAGTTGTACCTTGTCAATACATTTGCTTTAATTGCTGGGTATAGGGTTATCTTTGGCTGAAAGTGATTGACACTATGCAGAGAAAGCACTCAATAGATTAGCTTGAGATTTTGAGTAGGGCAATGGAAGCATCTACATTCCCTGGCAAAATAATGTTTAATGAAAAGGATATATTAAAGTTTCAGAGATGAAAATTAAACTGGGAGGGAGTTCCTCTCTGTTAAGTCCTGTTTGAACATAGGAACTGGGAAGGGCTGTCCTTTTTCCTTTTTGTTGTTTGTGTTATATTTAGAAACATTGGCAAAGAAAATAAGGATTTAGAAATTCATGGATATAATTGGTATGGTATCAAGAAAAGTTGGCTTTATTTGCAGATGATATTTTGTATCCGGTAAAACCATAAAAAGACATTTCAGGGTTGTGGCACATTCTGAGATAATTTAAACTCTTTTCAGGATACAAAATTAATGAAAATAACATTAAATGAATATCTTTAAACTATGTACCCACACATAATTTTGTTCAGCAATACCCATATTTTTAGGGACATGATAAACTGAAGTACTTAGGAGTACATGTTAAAAATGTTTCAGTTATAGGAAGAGACTAAACAAAAAATAATATAAAAACTGAGAAACTGGAAGCTCTGTTTTATGTCTATGGATAGAAAGATCCAAGCAGCGAAAATGTTTTTAGTCCCTTTAGTTTTATACATAGGTCAGGCATATTTTTATCAACCAATGGAGAAGTTGTGGATAGTAATTAATAAAGAGTCAAAGGATTTTATCTGGGAGGGTAAGAGGACAAGAGTCAAGTAGGATAAGTTGATCCATCCAACAGAAGGTGGTTTGGGGTTACCTGATTTGAAGGAGTATTTCAGAGCTACACAGTTAAGTCTTTTATACATACCACTAGCAGAAAGCTATTATTCAAACAGAAAAGGGATTATGATAAAAGAGGGGGAAATGTCAAGAAATGAGAGACTGGGATTTTGGATGCAGATCCTTAAGGAGAAGAACAGTAACCAAGCCAAATATTATACATAAAGAAGCAGAAAGTATTCTAAGATCATATCAACACTGGAATGGAGAAAGCAGATTCTGCTGATATGGATGACTGCAATTAGTGGGTACAGAGAATAGATAAGAGGGGGGCTAGAACTTACTGGAGAAAAGTAGCAAAGGAATCAAGATATTGGAAGCAAATAACTGGAGAGGAAAAGGTAATAGAATGGGAAAAGGCCAAGTATTCATTTAGACTGCAGGCTACAGACTGCCTTCCCTATCCAGGATTGCGATCAGAGTATAGACAAATGGAAAGGAACGAGGGGGATTCTAAGTGAAAGACCAGCACTGGTAGTGTTTTTAATGGAATCTGTAAGAGAAGTTGCTGTTAAAATATGGATATTTAGTACTGCATATAAAATATTGCATGATAGCTATAGGAATCAATCAGAGGAGGTTAGAAAAGATTGGGAAGAGAGATTGGATAAATAATTCACAAAGAAACAATGGGAGGATATATGTATGGCTCCCAAATATGCAAAAAAGTCTAGAAGATTTAGGATCTTTGCTTGTAAGTGTTTCCATAGGTATTTTTATAACCCAAGGAGTCTCCAAATTAAATTTTCCTCAGCTAGATTGCAAATGTTGGATGTGTGATGTGGAAGAAAAGAGTAATTGGGAGTGTAATGAGTTAGCAGAGTTTAAAAATTCCCTGCAGAATACTCTGTCAGAAATACTGGGTGATCAAATTGGTGCAACTAAGGAAATGATTTTTTCAGCTGTGATGCTGAATCAGAATTGTCTAGACATAGTAATTCCTTCCCTGAGTTTAATTCTGGAGGCTCCCAAAAAAAGCAATCACTAGAAAATGGAAATCAAAGTCTAAACTAACCACACTTAAAGTAGTGAATATAGTAATGTAGATAAAAGAACTGAAAGTGGCATCTTTAGAAAAGGGTAAGAGAAAAATACACAGCAAAATGGGAATTTTGGGAACAGTACATGCAGAATAATGTTTTGGAGGAGGAATGTTGTTTAAGGGAAAGCATGAATTGAATGAGCTAATATCTGACTGACAATGACTGCACAGAAGATTATATGTGAAATATAATGATTGTAACTGAAAATCTATCAATATGGTTTGTTTTCTTTTATTTTATAACTGATAATTTAATAAAGATGTTTCTTGTTTAAAAAAAGTGATTGATGCTTGTTGATTGTTCAGGTTGACTACTCATTATTCTGGCTTTCATATACATATTGTGCATTTGTGTTAAGCCAGCTGGAATACTTTACTGTGGATATTTTTAACACAATTAGACATCTGAGATTTGCACAGATGTTAAAGTGTCTGTAATCATGTAATTGATGGGTACAGGGGTGCCTGTGATGAAAATTACTCTGTGTGTGTGCACATGTGTGTATGTGTTTGTTTTTGTAAGGGTGAAGGGTTACAAGACATCTAAACCCATTAGGGGCCAATATATATTTTCTTCACAGTCAAACATTAGCACTGTATACAATAAGTGGCTGTGTGTCATTGTCTGGGCAGGGTGTCTGTGACAGTAGCAGAGTGAGTAGTGTTATCAAAAAGGTCTTGGTTCTCTAATTAAATTTTTTGCTGTCATTCCTTCTTTGTGGAGTCTTCATGTATTCCCAGTCATTGAGTGGGTTTTATCTGCATACACTTGTTTCTTCTACCAGATCCCCATGTGTACAATATATGCCTCTTGACATCTGTCTATTTACTTTCAACTCAGTATAACACCAGAGGAGTTTACAGGAGGTATCTATTTTTTTGTGGAGGAATAGGAAGGCGGATACTATTCCCAGGTAGGATTTATACATCCTTGCAAGCATTTATTTGTCTCCTCATTTTATTGGGGGACTACTATTTTGGTAGCACTGAACACTAAGTATTAGACGCACCTTAGTGGTGGTGCATCAGTAGCATTGTTGCCTCACAGCAAGAGGTTCACCTGTTTGATTCTCAGCTGGAGTGCCTTCCTTGTGGAGTCTGCATCTCCTCCCCGCGGTCGAGTGGCGTTCGAAAGACATGCATAGAATGGGCGTGCCTTTGTTGAAGGGTGGGTGTTGAGCTGCACCTCGGCACCCGTAAAAAATCTACTGCCAATCATTAATGGATGGAGTTCCTCTGTGGCAACCCCTAACCGGGAAAAGCCAAAAGAAGAACAAACATTTTTTTCACTAAAAGAAAAATTAATTAAAAAAAAATGTAAGACAGAATTTACTTCCATATTCATGATTTTTTATTCAGGCCTTGAACGGATTAAAAGGTTCTAAAAAAGCTGAAAGATGGACTTCATAGTATCTAGATGTCTATGACTTCTAGGGCCTAGCAACCCCCCCCCCTCATATCACCAGCTTAGTTGATTACACCAGACTTATTACAATGAAGTGTTGACCAGTTATGGCTTGCTAAACAGATGTAGATAAAGTTAAAATGCAAGATAAAAGATGAAACAAAAAACAAGAAAAGGTAATCTATCAGAATAGTTTGTGGCCCAAATGTTTGGGAATACAGGTAAGAAGCATGGAAAATGCAAAGAGGAGACCTGTGTGCAGCAAAGGGCTCAGTGTTTTCCTCACAAGTATAATCAATGGTACGTGTTCCATGTGCTATGCAGACTGCCTTAATGTGCCAACTCTCTTGTCTGTTTCTTACAGGCTTTAAAGGGGAGACCTTTGCCTTGCCCGCAAAGCCTCTAATGATCCAATCCCAAGTGACTTCCTATTCATTAACAAAATAATTAACACCATAAACACCTGAATGAAAAAATGGTACCACCATTGCAACGTAAACAGGACCTGCTGGCTCTCCTATGGAATAGACTTCCTCAGCTAGTAAGCAGAATAGTTCCTTGGCATTCTTCAAACACACCCTGGTGAAATGATGGTAAACAATAAATTCACCCTAGGTCTGACACCTCAAATATTTATTGAAAGAGAAAGAAATTAGTTGGTAGTTAGTTACTCATACTGAAAGGTACCGATGAAGTGGTTATGCTACAAATGATCTGTGTGATCACTTGCCTACTATGGACCTATAAAAGTGTGAATGGACAAGGTCTATGGAGGGGGACTTGATATTTGGTAGGCATGGGGGAAAGGAGCCTGGAAAGAAAGTTTACCTTTGATAACTTAAAACTGGATGGACACCAAGATCTCCAAGAGAGTCTGTTACCAACAAGTATATGGAGTCAAAACCATAGATTAACACTAAATGTCGAACAGTGCATAATCACATCCCGTGGCAAGAATAGCCCACTTGTAACAATCTCACTGACCTTCAAACTGATCACCACATATCCACTGCTGCTTGTATATATATATATATATATATATATATATATATCAAGGGATCAAGGGTCCAAATTGTAAAGACTTTGCAGACCATCTAAAGCCCTGTCCATTCTCTCAGTATCATTCAGGCTAACTGACATGTTACCTCTGCCTCATGTACAGAGCTTCAACAGATCTTAGTCTGTCAGACTTATTAAACATTTACTAGCCCAGTAGTATCATAAACACCCACAAAAGGGATCTCCGTCTCTTTTGCAAAATAAACAGAATATGTTGGAGGGATAGATATGTATCATACAGAATATCATTAATACGTAACCATTTGCCACTCTGCATAAAGCAAAGTACTTCTGTTACTCTGTTCATATGTAATTTGGATGAATGGATGGATAGCCACAAATTCACCCCTGGTTTAGCACCCTTCTCCCTTATGCATAGATGGAAACATGTAAACGCCCTGAAATATCCTTGTTCAAACCCTTCTCCCAGTTATTTGTATGCAAAATTCTTCTTCTTTCAGCTGCTCCCGTTAGGGGTTGCTACAGCGGATCAACTGTTTCCATTTCTTCCTGTTCTCTGCATCTTGCTCTGTCACACCAACCACCTGCATGTCCTCTCTCACCACATCCATAAACCTTATCTTAGGCCTTCCACTTTTCCTGTTACCTGGCAGCTTCATCCTTAGCATCTTTTTCCTAATATACTCTGCATCCCTCCTCAGCACATGTCCAAACCAACATAATCTTGCCTCTCTGGCTTTGTCTCCAAACCTTCCAACCTGGGCTGACCCTCTAATATACTTATTCCTAATCTTGTCCATCCTTGTCACACCCAGTACAAATCTTAACATCTTCAACTCTGCCACGTCAAGCTCTGACTCCAGACTTTTTGTCAATGCCACAGTCTCAAACCCATATAACATAGCTGGTCTCACTACCCTCTTGTAGACCTTGCCTTTCACTTTTACTGGTACTCGTCTGTCACAAATCACTCCTGACACTCTTCTCCACCCACTCCATCCTGCCTGTACTCTCTTCTTCACCTCTCTTCCACACTCACCATTAGTCTGAACTGTTGATCCCAAGTATTTAAACTCATCCACCTCCGCCACCTCTACTCCCTGCATCTTCACCATTCTTCTATCCTCCCTCTCATTCACACACATATATTCTGTCTTAGTCCTGCTGACCTTCTTTCCTCCTCTCTAGAGCATATCTCCACCTCTCCAGGGTCTACTCCACCTGTTTCCTACTCTCACTACAGATCACAATGTCATCTGCAAACATCATAGACCACGGGGACTCTTGTCCCTCTCTGTCAACCTGTCCATCACCATTGCAAATAAGAAAGGGCTCAGAGCTGATTCTTGATGTAATCCCACCTCCACCTTAAACACATCTGTCACTCCCACCGCAGACCTCACCACTGTCACACTACCCTCGTACATATCCTGTACCACTCTTACATACTTCTCTGACACTCCCAACATCCTCATACAATACCACAACTCCTCTCTACGCACCCTGTCAAATGCTTTCTCTAAGTCCACAAAGACACAATGCAACTCCTTCTGACCTTCTCTGTACTTCTCCATCAACACTCACAGAGCAAACATCGCATCTGTAGTGCTCTATCCTGGCATGAAACCATACTGCTGACCACTAATCATCACCTCCCTTCTTAACCTAGCTTCCACTATTCTTTCTCATAACTTCATGCTGTGACTGATCAATTTAATCCCTCTTTAGTTACTACAGTTCTGCAAATCACCCTTATTCTTAAAAATTGGTACCAAAACACTTTTTCTCCATTCCTCAGGCATCCTCTCATGATTTCATTTACCAATCTAGTTAAAAACTCCACTGCCATTTCACCTAAGCACCTCCATGTTTCCACAGCTATGTCATCTGGACCAACAGCCTTTCCATTCTTCATCCTCTTGCAAAATACAAGGGTTAAAAACTAACTGTGGTAATGCATGGCTAGGCTTCTTAAGAATCTCTATGGAGAAAAAACAAATAATTAATTTCCTTCAGTTGTTGTTGTTTGTCTTTCGGCTCTTTCCCGGTAAGGGGTCGCCACAGCGGAACTCTGGTCCACTAATGATTGGCAGTAGATTTTTACACAACGCAGAGGTGCCAGCTCGACGTCCAACCTTCAACAAAGGCACGTCCATTTATGCACGCATGTCTTTCGAACGCTACCCAACCGCGGGGAGGACATGCAGACTCCACACAGAAGGCATTCCCAAGCCAAGCTGAGTATTTACATTAAATCAGCCTTTCCACCACTACGACTTGGAAAATTCCATTTATGTGCAGGTTAAGATTTACAACTCTCTGTGCTGATCATCTAAAATGTTATAATAGATTTGTGCTATAAAAGTTGCGTTGTGTTGTTAAGTAGAAATGTTAAAGAATAGTGCATCAAGGAATCCAAATTCAGTGGGTGCAGGTTTTCAGTTATTTGCTTCTCAAGGGTGTGCAAGCTCATTCAGAGTATAAAAGCCAGTATTATTCCACTGTAAAGCTGGAATGAAGTGGCAGCAACTTAAACATCACATACGCTACTGAAATAATCAAACATCTGTACAACACTTTGTACCACGCAGTATATGTGAATGGATCTGTTAAACCTGCAATTGTAGTTCTGTCAAAAAAGGTTCAGAAATTGCACCCCACTGTACCAGTAATTAGCATTTATCAGGTGGCACTCATTCTAGAAAATTCTGCTCTCAGTCTACAAATGAAGCATCAGCACTGTGCTCTCATTCCTCCACACTTATTCTGTTTTAATACAATGGCATGTAAACAAAAAACATTTACAGTAATGATTTTATATTCTTAAAACAGAATATATATACATGGCTAGTTTTCAGGTTAGACCTAATAGAAATGGACTGTTTAAATGGAGTATTCAGTCGTGTATTACACATTTGGAGATCATGACAACCAAACTCAAAATAAAAGGATATGCATAATTTGTAACTCATTGCCTCAGTCTACTAACCCACACCAAAACAGGAGGAGGAGGTATACCTTACCTAAATGTCTCATTAAAGAAGCACTTGTATATGATGAAAATCTGATTGGCCCTTAGGGTTTACATGCATTACACTTAATGGGAGGGTTGGGAGGGTGGCCTAATGGTTAAGGTGTTTGGCTTGCAAGCAAAAGATGCAGGAGGGCAGTTAGCTTAGTACTAATCTATGAACCTATGAACTTGTACTGCTGTATCATCTTATAACAGCACACCACAGACTTCTGCTTTGTTCTGCAGCCATGTCTAAAACACAGAAACACCACTTGTCCATAGACAAAACTGGCACACAGGTCTGATATTCTAAGCTTCCTGTAACATTATGGACACATCATGCTCTGTCTCAAGGTCCTCTATTATTCTTGCATTATTACTGTGTTTGCCTAATTCTACTCATACAGAGAAGGATTCTCCACACTCACCTAACCAGTTAACTAGATATTAAACAGCCCCCCTGGTTTTTCTACCACTTTTGGACACTCCTAAATGACCACACAGAACACTTAGTATTTTTATTTATTCTTTGTTAACTGGGTTAGTCCTGCTAGGTTAGTGACCTCTCTTCATGTGAGACCTGAGTTGATATTTAAAGTACTGGGGGAAATTTGTCCATGGTTTCAGGGAACATCCCCTACTCTTTTCAGTGGTGCAATGGGTCTTTTGTATCCACCTGAACTGCTATCCACTCAAGCAGATGGGACCTCGGTTTAAGGTCTCGTCCAAAACACAATACATTGAGGCATGCAGCTGCCACTTATGCTGCACTGCAGTGTCAGCAATCCATCTACCTGTTGTAGAAATAGAACCCACCAACTTCTGTACCAAAGGCGTGTGTGCTACTGACACTAATGATAAAAGTGACAGGATGAAAAAGTGTTAAAAGTAGGTTTAGCAATGTGAATAATCTTATTGAATAATTGACAGTTTTTAAGAAGCATATAACTTGTTTGGTTTTAATGGTTATTTAGTTCTGAAGAAGTCCTGGAGTGGGACGAAAGTGCTCAACTCTCAACTTACTGATAATAAATGGATTTACACAACTCTTGACCTGGATACCGTGGAGTTCGTTTGATTACTGGTCTTTTACTGCACGAGTAAGACACATTTTTGGTTCTTTACTTTTTAAAAGTGCCTTCCTTTTGGATGTTGTCCCTTCAGACTCTGTTTCCTCTCTTGCTCCCTCAGACCTATGTGGTATCTCTGGATCTCAAGTATACTTATCTCCATATTCCGATCCATCCTCTTTTCAGGAAGTTTTTACATTTCTTTGTTGTTTTTTGGCACTTTCAGTTCTCTGCTTTGCCCATTGGCCTTTCTACTGCCCCAAGGATGTTCACCAAATGCCTTGCTCCTGTGATTTCTTTTTGCAGACATCAAGGGATCCAAATATTCCCTTACTTATATTACCTGTTGATTCAGGAATTCCTCTCCAGAGACCGTTTTACAAAATTTTCATTTTGCCGCTTTCCTTCTTCAGAGCCTGAAGTTCACTATAAATTTCAAAAAGTCTTCTCCGACTCCTTCTCAGGATCATGTTTTTATATGTTGCAGGATTTAAATGGTGCCAATGCTTGCATCCCTGCCCTCTCCAAATGCCTTAACTTTCATTTCTTTTTTTCAAGCTCTTCTTCCCCTGACTTCCATTAGTGCCAAGGAGTTTCTGAGCTCTCTGAGTTTCATGGCATCCACCATTCAGATGGTCCCTCTGGCCAAACCTCACATGAGAAAGTTTTGGTGGTTTCTGAAGTTAGTGTGGCTCCAACATGCACATCTTCTAAACTTTGTAGTTTCTCTTCTTCCTTGTCTCAGATGGGAACTTCACTGGTGGATTCAGTAGTTGTCTTTGAATCCAGGGATCCCTTTTAATCCCCCTCTTCCCTCTCAGGAATTGTTCATAGATGATTCAGACATGGGATGGGGAGGGGTGACATTTGACTCCCTAAAATACAAGGGATGTAGTCACCTCATCAGGAGAAGAAGCACATCAATGTCAAAGACATGAGAGAGCTTCTGCTGGCTCTTCAGGCCCGCCATCTTCTTTTCTCTCCAGGACCTCTAAAGTTGTTCACAGACAGTACCGCAGTGATGTGGTATATCAACAAAGAGGGAGAAATTAAATCTTATATTCTTTGCCATTTGGCACTTCTGGTATTGGATCTTGCTGTCAAGTATCAAGTGACTCTTCAGGTGGTTTATATCCCTTCTGGTCAGAACATTGTGGCAGACACTCTAAGCAGGTCCTTAACTCAGTCCCATGAATGGATGCTTCACAGGGATGTGTTTCTGGACATTGATCACCATTGGGGTACTCCTCAACTGGATCTTTTTGCCTCCCCTTTGAGCAGACACCTTCTACTGTTTTGTTCCAGAGTCTCAGGTCCTCTGGTATGAAAGGTGGATGTCTCATTTTCTTGGAAGGGATTTTTTTATGCATTCCCTCCCCTTCCTCTAATTCCGAAAGTCCTGTTCAGGATTCAACAGGATGCTCCAAAATCTTATTGGTGACTCCCTTTTGGCCATGACAACACTGGTTTCCTCTACTTCTACATCCAGCCTGGGGCAGTCATCACAACTTACCTCAGAGGGTGGATCGAAATACACAAGACAGGGGATCTCTCATCCATCCCAACCTGTACATGCTTCAACTGTCTTTGGTAGACTGGCCAGACATTTGGAAATCCATGGCAGGGAATTGATCTGTTGAGAATACTGCAGTAGTGAAGGCACTAACATCGACCATTATGGTAAGATTTTGCACAACTGTACTTTCTTGCCTCTAGGTCATCCTAAATTTGAAGCAAAAATATTCCCTTTACTTCTGAACATCTGTTCAAACAAATTCCCTCATTTAAAATTCTGCAGCTCATTAAATAGTTTCCTAACCTTAGTAGTACAATGCAGAGGAAAAATACATTCCCATCTTCTAAATCCAACCAACTATCTACTCCTCCCAACATTATTTCAACTTATTGTTGTTCAGATCCTTCAGGACCCTGTTTAGGGCTACTCCTCACATTTGTTCATGCTATCTGGAAGTTAACTTAATGAAATGTATTAAAACATAGCTGCCAGCTACAAGGTCACCCTGTAGTGTATAATGTATCACACCAAGCTGAGGGGCAGTCTCCTCCAGTCCATAACCATTCTACCAATCTTAAACTTATTGATTAAACCTCAAGGCTGTTCAGATAAACTGTTAGCAAGTAATTCTGATATGTTCTGTTCATTATTATCTTTTGTCTGGACAGTTTCTCCTTCACCATGCCCTGTTGAGTTTAAAACATCCACCTCACCATTCTGTATACCCTCCACACCCTTTCATTTTCCTACTAATTTCTTATGAATCAATGTGTTAAAGACCTTGTTAAAGTCCAGATTCATTGTATCTACTGGTTTCCATCTGTCTGTTTTAGAGCTGATCCAGATATAGAAATGGACAAAGCTAGACTGGCAAGACCTCTGCAACATGAAAACCTACTGTGACACCAACTTGTCCCAAGACAATTTACTACCTTCACTGTGACAAAAAGTCAGATAAACAGAAATCTAACTGCTGGTCTATCTACCTTCCTGTAAGTGAACCACCCATACCATACAACTGCTTTGCTCAAGAATTTCTGGACAAAGCCAAAATAATGACAGAAGTGAGACTAAGGCCCAAAATCATGAGCAATTTTTAAATATTAATCTTCTTCACTTAAGAAGTGAGAGGATCATTATCAGACATATTACCTAAACAATAAAAAATATAAAACTCACATCTGGCATTATCGACTGATGGTAATTATCAGCGATTTACTAGAAAATCAAAAATTTTAGAAGGATTGTGGCAAAAATAAAAGGCAAAATCAGACACATTCAGGAATAATTCGGGACAGGTGGGAGACGTGAAACCGCTGCTATTATTCTTCACCATCTTGTTTGTACAGTTTCATCACTGGCCCACAGATCACTTCTGCTAAGTTTAGCAAAGAGGGAGAAAGGATAGTTTGTGCAATAGCAGACTGGAGTTCCACGCATCTTTATTCCCTAACACTGTGGTACCACTGAAAATATATTTTCATAAAGTTTCAATGTGAAACTTTTTAGGAGGATAATTTAGTCGTGCTCTTAATAGGAGAAGGTAATTAAAGTGGGAAGCTGGATGGTTACTTTAGTTCTGATAAAGTTTTATTGTAAATAGAACAAAAGCACTTAATATTTTATAAAAAAAAATGATGCATCCTGCAGAGGTATTTCTTTAGCATTTTTTGGATTTAAGTGTTTTTTTAAGTCTATAACAGCATTTCTATTTATCAACTAAATGAATACTCTGTGCACATATACACCTATATACACATATATATATATATCTATATATATATATATATATATATATATATATATATATATATATATATATATATATATGTGTGCATTTATACACTTACATGGATGGCTACATCACATGCAAAGTTACTGTTTAGTATTCATGTGAATGATATGCTTCCCATCTGATTATATAGATGAAGGAAAATATGTCACCTTTTTTTTTTGAAGATGGAAGTTAACAAACCTCATTTAAACTTAACCCAGCTCCCTGTTTCTATAAAATAATTATTCCAAATACTGCTGTTTGAAATTCCTAGTTAACCCTTTCAAGTTGGGAACTGCTGATTGAGGGCTCAGTGTCTGTTATTCTAAAAGTGTATTAGTTCTGGTTTAAGCACTTGGGCTTCAGGCCAGTTATTTTACATTAAGAAGGTTTGTGGTCTGCACTCTTGTGGGAGGAGAGGCTGGACTCTGCCCTTCTGAGCTGGGAATTTCTGGTTAAAGTCTTATAGTGCCTGCATATTTGAACTGTTTCTTACTGAAATTGGTACACCTTGTTTGCTGTAGCAAAATCTAGCTTTGTTTCTATGCTTGTTGCTTGTTTGCTTATTTCCCTGAAACGCTAATTTCACCTAAAACGCGGCTTTTCAGCACTTCTGTGGATCCCTAGTGATATCTGCATTGCTTACTGTACTTATTTCCTTGTTTCACTTGAAAGAAAGTTACTGTTTGTTGTTTTTGCATTTAAGTTACCTGTAACACATTGCATTTAAGTTACCTGGCACTTGCTCACTAAGTCAGCACTAAAAAATTAAAAGCACTACACCCTCACAAACTCCCCTTGAGTACCTTGTTCCTCATTGGCCCTTTTTTTCAATTACAAAGGAATTCCCAATACTATTCTAGCATGTCCAAAGGTCAGTTGTCAATCTCCTCTCTGGTCCAGCTGGTGAATCTGGGAATCTTGAGGCAATGTTACAACTGCCTCATGTACACAGACAACCCTCTCTTCCTCCCAACAAATTCCAACACATGTGAGAGATGCAACCATGTAGCCAAACTGGAGACTCAGCTCTCTCAACTCAGTACTGGCGTAACCAGTCAGGAGGAGAAGGAAACCACACTCACTACAATTCCAGTCTCACATAGACCTACCACGACAGCAAACCAAACACATAAACACACAAAAACATACTCAGAGGCTCTAAATAAAAATCTGCCTAAGCAGTAGAGACCTCCACAGCAGACACCCAAGCAACCGCTACCCCAAAACAAAACACGTGCAACACATAGCTCACAAAGCCAGTGTGCCTAACAGTCACAGCCCTTAAGGCTAAACAACACACCTGATACACTTGTAATAGGTGACTCTATCGTCAGGCACACTGACATCCTGCTCACCAGGCTGAACAAGGAGAAGGTCACACTGAGCTGCCTGTCGGGCGCTAGGATCCGCCACATAACACAAGCACTCAGGTCACTCCAAGGCAAGTACAAATATGACTCAGTCATTGTCCATGCTGGTGTGAATGACCTGAGATGTACCTCCCTGGACTACATGAAAAGAGACATAGAGGAGTTCTCTGAGCATGTAGCCCAGGCCGGTATGACCCTGACCTTGAGTAGCATCTTACCCTCACCAAGAATGATGCCACAATATGAAGACAAGATCAATTTCAACAATTGGCTTAAGTATTAGTGTAATTCAAAGGGGATCCAATGCCTGTCAGCCTGGGATGACATGCTCGACAAGCCACGATGTTTCTCTAGGGACGGCTTGCACCTGTCACCCCTGGGCTTTCGGATATTGGCAAAGGCTCTTGCTACCCCCATAGTGCCTTTTTTAGGCAAGGCTCAAAAGACAAACCCACCTCCATAGGTATCACAAGGGATAAGAAACTTAAGAGTAATGCTACTCAACGCCAGAAGTCTAAATCTCAAGATGGACGCACTCAAAACTCTCCTTAGCATGGAGAACATCGATATCTGTGCAGAAACAAAAACCTAGTTCAAGGCTCCCGAGAGCACCCCAGCACTACCAGGTTATAACTCATACCATGCTTTTCGGCCCCAAAACTTGGACCGAACCACAAAAGGAGGGGGAGTATCAATATTCATCAAAGATACCCACACCTCCAGGTTGGTGGCACAGCACGAAGCATCAGAGACTATCCATGTGCAACTAACAGTGGGTAAAACTGCCTTCCAGTTTATATCCTGCTACAGACCCCCCTCCCAAACCCAGGAACCCCACTCGGCCTTCCTGAGAACACTGGAAAATATGAAGGTCTCTCCAAACACCATTATATTGGGTGACTTCAACTACCCAAACATAGACTGGGAGCATTACTCTAGCTCCAACACCCTAACCCAAAGGTTCCTAGAATTTATAAACTCAAATGCTATGGAACAACTTGTTACCACTCCCACAAGAGGGGAAAACATACTGGACCTGATCATCACCAACATGGGGACTCTATGCTCCAGACCAGAAGTGTATCCCTCACTGGTAAGATCAGACCATAAACTAATCTCACTGGATATTCACATCCCGACCCCACCCCCTGCCCAGAAAACCACATTGAAAAACTTCTCTAAAGCAAATTTCACACTCCTCAAAACCTAGGTGGAATCCTTCAAAGCCCCCGGGCCTGTGGAAAATACAGCCCAGACTGCAGAATCCTTTATAAACGCATTCTATGAACACCTTCAGGAATGCATGGATCTTGCAATCCCAAATAAAACCAAGACCCAGTCCTCCAAAGGCAGACATCCTGTCTGGTGGACCCCAGCCATAAACATACTATACAGTAGAAGGAGGAAGCTACTACATGATAGAGCAAAATCCCAAAAAGGGAAGGCATCTCTGATCAGTATTAGCAAAAAACTACGGGCTCTCATAAAATCGTCTAAGGCCAGCTTCGAGAGAAAATTTGCACAGGACACTAAGGATAATCACAAGGCTTTCTTTAGTTATGTTAGGAACCTGGGTGGGAATTCCCAGATATGCTCAGAATTAGTCCAAAATGACAAAAAATACACCGAACCCACAGACATTGCCAACATCCTAGCTGACAGGTTCAGCGCAAACTTCTCCCCCCCACCAAAAGGGCAAATATCTATCCCAGCAGAGTGCTGCCCCCCTGACATCTCAGATGCGCAGGTAAGAGCCGCCCTCTCCAAAGCAAAAAACACAGCATCAATGGGACCAGACGGTGTCCTGGGTTGCATCCTACATGAACTCCAAGAAGAGCTAAACCCAAACATAAAACTACTGTTCAATCTCAGCCTTACTACAGGATATGTACCCAAAGAGTGGCATACAGCAACAGTGGTCCCTCTCCACAAAGGTGGTGGCTCAACGGATCCTGGAAACTATCGCCCCATAAGCCTGACTAGCTTGGTCTGCAAAGCTATGGAAAGGATCATCATGAACCTCATAAATAAAGATATTGGGGACCTACAGACACTGGATCCTACCCAGTTCGGCTTTGTTAAGGGCAGATCCTGTCTCTTAAACCTGGTCAATTTCTTTGAAACAGTCACCAAGGCCATTAACGAGGGGAAGGTGGTCCACACAGCCTACCTGGACCTCACAAAAGCCTTCGATACAATACCCCACTCGGGCATTATAGATAAGCTCACCAGCCTAAATATAAACCCCTATGTCACTAGATGGGTTGCAAACTGGCTCAAGGACAGAACCCACATGGTTAGAATTGCTGGAGCCATGTCAGACTCCAAACCAGTTACAAGTGGCATCCCACAAGGCTCAGTCCTGGGACCTCTCTTGTTCGGTATATATCTCTCGATGGTACAGGCTAACATGGAAGGACTGTGGCTGACCAAGTTCGCAGATGACTGCAAACTGGGTGCCATAATCGACTCTCCAGCCGACACAAGCATCCTCCAAAAGGGCCTCATAGAAACAGACAACTGGTGCCAGAGCCATGGCCTCAAGCTAAATGCCAAAAAGTGTATAGTCATCCCCTTTAGCAAAAACAAAGTGCCCACAAATTACCACATAGGTGGTAATCCATTAAGTACAGAAGAAGTAATTAGGGACCTGGGGACCCAAGTTGATAGCAATCTCTCATTTGACAACCACGTGGCCAAAGTGGTTAGAAGAACATCTTATAAAGCCCACCTAATCATGAAGGGATTCACATCTAGATCAGGGGAGGTCATCGTGCCTCTTTACTCATCCCTCATCAGGCCCATAATTGAGTACAATGCCCCTTTGGGATGTACCTTACCAGACACCTGCAGCAACTGGAAAGACCCCAAAAGTACCTCACCAAGAGGATCAAAGGGCTCAAACAGATGCCATATGCTGCCAGGTTAAAGAAACTCCAGCTCTACTCAGTGGCATACCGCCTGCTCAGAGGCGATCTGTGCTTGACGTATAAAGCCATGTCCAACCCGGAATTAATGGACATGTTGCACCTCAGAAAATCCAAATCCCATCGAGCTACGCGCTCGAGAGACTTGAACCTCAGCACTGAAATAAATAGTACATGCTGGAGGGACAGATTCATAACCCAGAGGCTCCCTTCACTCTGGAATAAAATCCCAGTCCAGGTTAGGCAGAGTCCCTCATTGACTCTCTTCAAGAGGAATCTTGATGAGTGGATGGGAGATCATAGGTTTTCCCCGGGTATCACTTCTGTGTCACTGTTAGACAGAGGCACAGTATACTAACCTCGAAAAAGGGCATAGCAAAATTAATTTAAAATGGGTGGTGAAAGCCAAACACATTCTGGCTAGACTTATAAATGCCCTAGGGCAGATAGCCTAGTATGAACCTATGAAACATTCTGTTCTACCAAATGGTCCATTGTCCTGGTTCCAACTAACATAATTCGAAGGGTAACCTTTTCCAGTTCCACTTAGTTTAATTCTATGCTACTGTCTGATTTTTGAGGGTGATTCTCCTAACAGTTCCAATCCTGGCAGCAGATGACATTAATTGTTTTGTAAATGAGAGGTCCAACTTTAAATAGTCCCCAAAATACATGCAGTTATGCATCATCCTGATAAAGCCAACAAACACCTGATATAGATACAAACATGCCACAACCTACAAGGAGTGTAAACTATTTATGCAAGTATTTTCGACCAGAGATTTTGAACTTTTAAAATTATATAACATATGTAAAGGAGATAGATAAAGAGAGAGATAGACAGATAGACAGATAGACAAATAGATCATCATGTGCATACAGGGGCATGTGTATCTCTGACTTCAGCAGTTTCTCACAATTGGGCTTCCTTGGCTTCAGTTTCTGTTAGTGTTCACATCGCCAAGGTATTTAAATAGATGTGGCTGCTGACTATTAAATGATTTAGTAACTTGTGTATTCAATTACAGTATTTGTATTGTACAAATATCTCTGCTTTGTAGATACACAAACAAGCCTGATGGAGGACTTTGGTTTGTTATATGTCTTGGCTGTGTGTTATTCTATAATTACTAGCTTTTATTCTATTTATTCAGTTTATTTCAAATAATGATCATGCTATTTCTTAGCTTTACAGTAGTTTTTTGTTAATATTCTTGTCTTGACCCTACATATGTATCTATATGGATTTCAAATAGACCCTGATCAAGAATATCAACAGTTGAGGCAGCGCCATATCAAGCTAAGGAAGGATGGCTTCTGTGCAGTGCCAGCAGTTTTTTTTTGGGGGGGAGGGCACAGCAGGATCAGGTCTTGCATTGGCCAGGCCTATTTTCTCCTTTCATTCCAAGATATTTTGGGGAATGAATACATGATTAAAGGGTGCTTGTGCAAGCCGTCTTCCCTTGCTGCTTTTCTGTTGTCTGATGTTTTTATAACTGGCATGAAGATTCTGACTGTATGTTTTATTTTTTCACCATTTCATAAGCTCATGTTTTAATAGTCTTCTTTCGGCAATTCCCGGTTAGAGGTCGCCACAGCAGATCACCTGTCCGCTCATGAATGTTTTAATAGTACACTTTGTAAATGGAAGCTGGTGAATTACCATAACTGAGAGAATTTCCAGGACATAGGGAGACATGGAAGGACTACTGCACCCTATAGACATGCCTTGGTTCAAACAGTTAGTACTAGTAGCATCTGGTGGATAAGGGCACTGTAGCAATTAAAAAGTTTTGTGGTGACAATTCAATGTCACTGCATTAGACTTGGCTAAACATTCTGAAGGTGCTGAATATTTGGTATGACATGTTAAACACACCTTTTCACTCCTGTGTCAAAGGCAAGGAAAGTACCTCTGGACTGGCAGACTATGTTCTATTTTTTTCCATTTGGGATGTATGTAGTTGAAAGTGTCCATTCTGAGTAAGCCTGCCCACCCTCCCAAATTACAAACATGTATAAAAAGTATGGAACTGGTTATGGCATGAATGTATGTCAATAAAAAGGGCAGACCGGTGACAAACAGTGGGAGCAAATGGTATATACATAGCATAAATGCCACACCACTGTGAACGTGTATGTTTCCATATGGGCAGCCCACATCCTGTCTGCCAGTTGGTCAGGTGCTTTTCCCTATTGTTTGATTCACTAAACTTATGTTTCGCAATTACATTTCTTATTGTTATAATGTGACACATCTGCGGTGGTGCAGTGGTAACGTTGTTGCCTCACAGCAAGAGGTTCTCCCGTTCAATTCTCAGCTGGAGTGCCTTCTGTGTGGAGTCTGCATGTCCTCCACGCAGTTTGGTGGGCGTTCAAAAGGCATGCGTAAATGGGTGTGCCTTCGTTGAAGGTTGAACGTCGAACTGGCACCTCGGCGTTTGTGAAAATCTACTGCTAGTCATTAGCGGACCGGAGTTCCGCTGTGGTGACCCCTAACTGGGAAAAGCCGAAAGACAACAACAACAACAACAACATTGTTATGATGTGACAGTGAGATCACAGTTCGTGAAGCTTCTAATAATCACTCCTACTGGGTGTTTTTTCATTCACCACACTTATGCAGTCATTAAGTAGTATATTTAAGAAAGGGGTGCTGGAGACAAAAGACCCCTACATTGATATACTATCATGAGGCATAGTATCTATAAGAGCTGTTCTGTCATTCATTTGTGATTGATCAGGTGGGATATTCTGCATTTAGCTCTTGACCGTTTATATGGAAAGCAAGCACATGGGGACTATATGCTAGGAAAAATGCAACTGATCTGACAAAAAATAAACATAAAGGATAAAAAAGGGTGCAATTATAGAACAATAAACACTACAACTACATGAGAAAACAGAGCAAATAAAAATCATAGCAGTAAACAGGATATGAGGGGACTCCACCTCCTCCAGCAGACCCGTAATCAATAGTGTTCCACAAGGATCAGTTCTGGGACACCTACTGTTCGGAATCTACTTCTCTGAAGTGCAGGCTAAAACTAAAGGACTGTGGCTGACAAAGTTTGCTGATGACTGCAAACTGGGAGTGATCATTGCAGCCCATGATAATGTCAACATCCTGCAAGAAGGCATATGCAGATTAATGACTGGTGCCAAAGTCATGGTCTTAAACTTAATGCAGAAAAATGCATTATCATCCCCTTTGGCAAAGGTGATGTTCCTGCAAACTACCACATCAATAGTAATACCCTACGTACACACACAGACAGTGATGAGAGATCTGAGCAAACAGGTTGATAGCAACATTAACTTCGATCACCATGTCTCCACAATAATAAAAAGGGCAATTTACATTGCTCATCTCATAAGTAAGGGTGCTGCCTCCAGAAAAAAAGAGTTCAGGCCAGTAGTAGAGTACAATGCTCCCTTTGGTATGTTCCTTTCCAAACACCTACAGCAACTGGACAGACCACAAAGGTTTCTTACAAAGAAAATCCAGGGTCTTTTAGATCTGTCTTATGTGGACAGACTGAAATCATTGTCATTTAACTCTGTGTTGTACAGACTGCTTAGAGGTGACCTGTGTATTGCATATAGAGCAATCTCTGACCAGCTTTA
The DNA here is from genome assembly GCF_019279795.1 of Protopterus annectens. Classification (NCBI taxonomy): domain Eukaryota; kingdom Metazoa; phylum Chordata; order Ceratodontiformes; family Protopteridae; genus Protopterus; species Protopterus annectens. The sequence continues at coordinate 551,264,441 of NC_056749.1, read as the reverse complement.
AAAGAAATGCTGGACAATCGCAAGTCAGATGGCACATGGGTCACTCACTCAAAGGACCCTTAACCAGGTATTTGACATCAACAGAACTTGCTGGAGAGAGATTTGTCACACACAGGTTGCCCCACCTTTGGAACAAGCTTCCTGTTCATGTTAAAGCCCCCCACTCTCCCTATTTAAGCTCATTTTGGATGACTGGATTGGTAACTGAAAATTCACCCTGGCGGTTCCACCCGTGCCCCTCATGGATAGGGGCAATTAGGTGCTGATTTTAATGTCTGCTTGAAACAGACACCCTTGGAAGCACAGGTTGAACTTGGCTAGGCTTGAAAGGGCCCTGGAGCCATTAGCCTAGTAACTTCCTATGATCCTATAGAAACTCAGAAACAAACACAGCAGTACAATGTTAAAGTAAGATATAATATATATGAGGTGAAAACTCACACTTGTTATAAAGTAGGTTTCACCAAGACAAACGTGGAGTATAATTCATGAACATAATGTACAGTGGAGCAAAGAGAACACAAAAGAGGAAAAAATGTCCAGCTATTGATATAATATACACATACGCACCTCTAGAACACCTCAATCACTCCACAAGGATATCCTATCTGCACCGCCCCTTTGCTGACATAATTAGACCATTTATTGCATCCACTGGAAGGGGGGGGCCTGTATTCCAGTTTAGTACTTTGTTACAGATCCACCATAATGTAGCCATAATGTAGACCCCTTAGGCCTTCATACAAATCTTGAGATTAGCAGTATCTGATCATGTGTAATGTGCCATGGAAAATCAAAGAATGCAGAAACAGTGTTTAAAGTCAACACTTATAAGCACATTTTCATTACAAATTCCATGCCTCATTTAAACATTTTTATTCAAAATCAGTTTCTTCTTTTATCCATAAACCTGATCTACCTCTGTCTACTTCACACGAATACTATTTACTCTACCATATCTTGCAATACTTTTACTGTCATCTTAAAATGACTTATATTTTTTTAGAAGAGTAAAAAACAGAAATATTAGGTAGAAACCAGCTAATATATTTAATATACAGTGTATCACTTTTGGGGGAAGTGTTGCACTCTGGGCAGATGAAAGTAATCAGCCTGCTCAAATGCAAATGTGCTATTCTCTTGGGATAATAGCTCTGGAAAATGAGGTAGCATTGCATGAAACAATACAGCAAGGAGAGACGAAAGCACTCCATTTGTACTTCACAAACCTCGATCAAGAAGCAATATTTGCCAGAGTAGCGCATCATTATCTCTACGGAAAGCATCCATGTTACAGAATGCAGACGCTATTATATCTGTGATAAAAGGATTATAGGATGTGACAACTCTTATTTGACATGTAAATGGCTGGTTAGGTACAGAGATTGCATTGCAATATAACAAGAAGATGGTGCAGGCCCCTTGAGTCTGCTGTATTTTGTCTTTGTTGGAGAACCTAATGTACACATCACTTACCCACCGAAACAGCAAAGTTAAATAGGTCACATAAAACCAAAAGGCTGTGCACGTGATGTCTGTCAAAAAGAAGAGAATGAACAGAGCAAGATGTGCACCTCTAAGCTCAAGAAAGTTACAGTAACAAATCTGAAACAGCCCATGTATACCTTCTCCAAGCTGTCTGAACAATGTACAGAATGGGATAACAAATCTGAAACAGCCCATGTATACCTTCTCCAAGCTGTCTGAACAATGTACAGAATGGGATAACAAATCTGAAACAGCCCATGTATACCTTCTCCAAGCTGTCTGAACAATGTACAGAATGGGATAACAAATCTGAAACAGCCCATGTATACCTTCTCCAAGCTGTCTGAACAATGTACAGAATGGGATAACAAATCTGAAACAGCCCATGTATACCTTCTCCAAGCTGTCTGAACAATGTACAGAATGGGATAACAAATCTGAAGCAGCCCATGTATACCTTCTCCAAGCTGTCTGAACAATGTACAGAATGGGATAACAAATCTGAAGCAGCCCATGTATACCTTCTCCAAGCTGTCTGAACAATGTACAGAATGGGAGAAGCTGGAATAAGGATATTAGAAAGGGCAGAAAATAGGTAAGATAGAATATAATAATGATAATTTTAAGAAAAGGCAGTCAAATCCCTATCACCAGCATCAGTACTTGCTTCCAAGGTAAAACTACTGAATTTTTGGGATGTGGGATATACATCTATATCTATCCATATAAATATAGTTATAAAGATATAAATATAGATAGTATAGTGTTTTTCTAACAACCTCCCACCAAAACTATTTGCTTGGAATGATGAAGTGCTAAACTTTTTGAGATGGAGCCAGTGGAATGCATTATTTCTGTTTTACAGGCAATTGTCATCAAATCCACGACACATTTTAGAGAGGAATTTAGGAAGTAGAAGCACAATATATAACATCCATTATGGACACATCACTGGAGTGGACATGAAGGTTTCTTGATATATTTGCAGTAACTGTACTCATACTGATCTACCTACAAGGTGTAGAGGGATAAAGCACTGACTAAAGCCCAGGCTTCTTGTGTTCAAGCAGCAGCCCTCTTCATGGGGATGGTTTGTAGATATCCTGCCTCAAAGGTGGCATCTAACATTGGGTGGAGCAGACCACTGAACAGACTTTTTCTTGGAGCAGTATTGTAAGAAATCCCACCAGGGTGATGTGAGAAGGAGAATAAATGCCAACATCCTGAATTTCTCTATTGCATGTCAGTTTCACTGTACTTGGGGGGGTGGACCAAGAAACCACAAAATTTCAGCAGCACATCACTATCGTTGCACCCTGGCAGTAGGTATATCCAGTAAAACACACACACACACACACACACACACACACACACACACACACACACACACACACACACACACACACACACACACACACACACACTAGCTGCATTCATACTAAAAAGTAAAAACGGCAAAGCGTTTCAGTCAGTATTTTCAGAAACCTAAGCGTACAAGCACAGAAGGTTTGCACTTATTGCTGTGTAATGCACTGCAACAGAAGATAGCACTGAACTCACGGCTTTTGCCTGCAGAGAATGTAGTTGGGGATAGATGGTAAAGAAAACAGCTAGTAAAAATGAGACCTGAAAACACTGGTTGCAGGAGAAAACAGGCCAGTCAGGAACAGGTAAATCATTCATGCTATTAGGTACCTAGCAAAGCAGAAAGAGACAATTTAGGTTCAAAGGTTTTACTGTCAAATTTATAATCTTCTGACCTTCAGGAAGTATGATTTCTTTAACACAATTTTGATATTTTCTAGTTTCCTTACATGCCTTGAGATTACCTTGGAAGTCAGTTAGTGACTAACACTAACTATATGCTTATTCCATAATCTCACAATGCAGTTACATTTTATCTTATTGACACCTATTGCTAATATCTAATGTAGCTCCTACTGTATTTCATGTAAAAGTAATAGACTGTAGTTTTCCATTACACCACAAGGTGGAGCGCCTTTTCAGGAATATAAAAGACAATTTTGATAGTGAAAGAAGAGACTGGAACACTAGTTGAAGGAGGGAAGACTTAAACACATAGCTTAAGGGAAAAGGGCCTTGCAGCATGAGTGGATTTTCTTTTCTAGTGCTTTGGGACAGGGAAGTGAAGTAGCATATTGTATCTGTCTCTGGCTGAAATCCTGGATGATGGTATTTTGTGGAATTAGGAGAGAAGTTTGAAACCAGTAGCTCCATGCCTGCTATGATTCAGCAAGAAAAGTTGTTCCCTTGGGCCTAGATGATTACCAGAGTTCTGGTAGTTGACTTTCTGCTTTTCTCATCAGAGGTACCATGGTGCCTGGTCACTAGTATATTCTCGACAGAGTGATGAGAGGCTCTGGCCATCATTTTTATAAGATTGTGCCCCCCAAAAATGTTTTGTGGATTACAAATAACTGGGATCCATATCAGCTCCAACTTGGGCCCCATCATTCCAACAGCAAGACTGTAAGTAGTCACTGGCCAGTGAACAGGGTATAATAAGAGTGTTTCATAGTTGGTCTGTTTAGAATTGATCAAGGGGATTGAGGGTGTTAGTACTGCTGAATGACATTGCATTTTCTCATATTTGTATTGTAGCATTATAAATCCTCATTGTTCAATGACATTGCATTTTGCTCATGTTAGTACTGCTGCCTTCAAGAATTTTGCTGCTGAATGACATTGCATTTTCTCATATCTATATTGTTGTATTATGACTCTTTTATTGCTTAATGACATTGCATTTTTTCTGTGTTTGTATTGCTGCATTACTGCTCATTGATATTGCCTTCTTTGTGTATGTTTGAATGTCAAGACTTTTTTCTGTTGAGTTCTGGGGAAGAGGGTGAATGTATGTTTTTACTACATGCATATCTCACCTTGCTTTATTGCTAACTGGTGCACTGTTGAAATAATTTGTTTATGTTTGTGCTACTGCATTTTTAAACTAGATGTGTCACCTAGAATAAAGTCTGTCCCTCTTGTCAACTTGGTGTGTTGGGCCTATAGGGGTGTCACCAGAGTCAGGTAGGAAGGAACCCATATCTCTTCAGGTATACACCTGCTGGTGCACTACATTTAGGGGCTCGTCTGGGATTGCCTGTACGGACTTTGACTCCACCCTATTCCCTTGTATGTGCGGAAAGCAAATCCAGCAGAAACATGAACCCAGAAGCTGCAGTTTCACTGCCCATAAATACTATTGGGCCTGAAGTTTTGAATGCTTTGGAAAGTATTGTAGAAAAATGCTTAAAGCCTACACAGCCATTCACTGGGTTTGGCTACCGCAAATTGTGTTTCTTTTCTGGCAAACAACCCACACCTCAGGGTGAGGAAGATTTTGAATAGTGGACGGATCAGGCCTCACAAGCCCTAAAGGACTGGGCTATCCCAGAAGAAGCAGCAGATAGCTGAAAGTCTAAAGGGATTAGCTGTGGATACCATACGCAACCTAAGGATGGGTAAGCAAGATTGCATGGCCAAGGATTATTTAGGAGTACTGCAGGATGTGTTTGGAAGGACCAAGACGGCTGCTGACCTACTCTATTAGTTTGAACATACATACCAAGAAGTTGGTGAGAAACTTTCTGATTACATTAAGCAATTAGATAAAATGCTCCACCTGATCATCCTAAAGAAGGGGGTGGATCTGAAAGTAGCTGACCAAGTACTGATCGGACAAATTTTACAGGGAGCTCAAGCTATGGACCCTATTATGTGGAAAATGAGGATGAGAAATAGGGAAGAGACTCTAACTTATTCTCAGTTGGTATAAGAGGTGAAGGAAGAGGAAGCCCTGTTGGAAGCCAAATCTCAGTGTTCAACAGCAACTAAAACAGTGAGTGAACACCAGCAGGAGCCTATAGCCATGCTCACTACTCAAACAGGAGTTGTGACCCAGAGTGTCCACAATGTAGAGTTGTCACAGTTGCAGATGCAGTTGTCTTCCCTGACCAATACCATACCTGAAGTCACTGAGACAGTTGCAGAATTGCAGAAACCCGTGGTAACTTTAGCTGAAGGGAAGAATGCATCAGCTAGAACCACCATGAAAGGACTCACAGAAGAACCGAATCAGCCAATGCTCAGAGTTCCTACTGGATTTTGTTTTGCTGTGGAGATACAGGGCATATAAAGTGACAGTGTCCTAATGCAGAGAACTTGAAAAGAGTGAACAAACTATTATTGGCTAGTGCAATGCAAGTAACTTCAAAGGGCCTCAGTGAAGGAGCCAGCTGAGTGCCCAGTTGCAAAGAGCTCCATAAAATCTAACATCAAGAGACAGCATCCTGGATCTCCTTTCCACACTAACTCTTGTAATAGGGGAGAGAAACTACCTACTACATAGACTTCTAGCTCATATGAGGTGAACAATTGAATTGGAAAGCCATCTCAACCAAAATCTCAGCATCTGAGACCGCAAAGCATTACTAAGCAAGAGCCTTATTTGTTAAAATGGCGAGGTCAACCGGTGGTACCTCAACCACATGCTGTCTACTGTACAGCTGAACAACACCTGAAACAGAAACTACCCGAGGGCCTACTGGGACCATCCCCTATCATGTCAGTAAAAATAGAAGGAGTGTATAGTAAAGCACTGTTGGATACTGGTGCACAAATCACCATTCTGTACAGAGACTTCTACCAAAAATAGTTAAAGCATTTGTCACTTGAAAAGTTAGAAGATTTGGAGATCTGGGGGCTAAGTGACATGAAGTTCCCTTATGATGTTTATGTCTCACTCAAGTTATAATTTTCCTCTTCAGTTGTTGGGTCAACAGAAGTTTTTGAAACACTATCTGTTGTGTGCCCCAGGCCAAAAGGAAAGGATTCAGCATCTATTTTAGTTGGGACAAATACTGACCTCGTCAGTAGAATGCTAATGCCTCAGTTGACCCAGGAACACCCAACACTACATCCTCTCCTGAGACCGGTTTTCTGTGCCCTTCAAAGGGAGAAGGATAGTAAAGAAGATGAAATTGGTCATGTGTGGACCCTGTCTGGGAAAGGGCATATAATTCATCCTGGTCAGGTCACCTGCTTGAGAGCCAAAGTGAGGATGTGTGGACAAACACATCTCATGATGGAAATGGATACAGAAAGTGATGTTCCACCGGAGCTGGAACTAGTCCCAGAAGTTTGGCCTGCGGACAAGTTAAAGCATCCTTATGACACTTTGCCTGTGGGGTTGAAAAATAAAGGAAGTACTCCCATTGTACTGCATTCACAAGTGCATTTGGGAAATGATTATGCTGCCACTCCCTTACCTGCTTCTGTGTTGACAAGGAATGAGAGCACAGCCAATGAGTTGAAGCTGGAAGATATTCAGATAGGGGGTGGTCTCTTACCCCCCTGAGTGGCTAACCAGAGTTAGAGTTACTAATGAAAAATAAAAATTGTTTTTCTACTAGTGAACTAGATGTGGGCTGTTCATAAAGTGCAGAACACCGAATAAGAGTAAAAGAGGACCGGCCCTTCAGGAAATGTTCCAGAAGAGTAGCCCCAGAAGACCTTGAGGACTTAAGAAAACATTTGGAAGAACTAAAAGCCGCAGGGATAATTCGAGAGTCAAGAAGTCCATATGCCTCTCCCATTGTCGTTCCCAGGAAAAAGAATGGGTCAGTTCACATGTCTGTTGACTATCGTACTCTGAATCAGCAAATCATTCCAGATCAGTACACAACTCCCCAGATTGAAGATGCTCTAAATTGCCTGGTGGGCAGTAAGTGGTTCAGTGTGCTAGACTTAAGGAGTGGATACTATCAAATCCCTATGCACCCAGAAGATAAAGAGAAGACTGCTTTCATCACCCCTTTAGGATTTTTTGAGTTTGCCTGCTTACCTCAAGGTTTATCAAATGCACCGGTAACTTTCCAGAGAATCATGGAAAGAACAGTTGGAGACATGCATCTCCTGGAAGTCTTAGTCTACCTGGACAACATCATTGTCTTTGGAATGACCCTAGTGGAGCATGAAGAAAGACTGATGAAGATATTGAACAGGACTGAGAAGGAAAGCCCGAAGTTGTCATTGGACAAATGCAAGTTTTTCCAACCTTCAGTGACCTATGTGGGACATGTAGTGTCTGCAAATGGAATATCCACAGATCCCAGCAAAGTTGAAGCGGTGACATCTTGGTCCAGACCCAAAACTATCACAGAGCTGCACTCTTTCCTGGGGTTCTGCAGTTAGTGTAGAAGGTTTGTGGAAGGATTTTCAAAGATAGCAAGACCCCTCAACCATTTGCTCCGAGATGATGAGAATGCAAATGAAACAGATGAGATGAAGATATCCTTGTGAAAAAGCCTAAAAGACCAAGAAATTCTAAAGAACTCATCAAGAATCGTTGGGCTCCTGAGTGCGAAGAGTCATTTTAACAGCTTAAGTATTGCCTCACACATGCCCCTGTGCTGGCATATGCTTACTCAACAAAGCCATACACTTTACATGTGGATGCTAGCAGGGATGGCTTAGAGGGAGTCCATTACCAGGAGTATGATAAGAAGCTGAGACCTGTGGCTTTTATCAGTCAGAGTTTATCCCCCACAGAAAAAAATATCCTGCAAATAAGTTGAAATTCCTTGCCTTAAAGTGGGCGGTAGTGGACAAGCTGCATGACTATCTCTATGGGGCTGAATTTAAAGTGCAGACTGTCAACAATCCTCTGACATACATCCAGACCACTGCAAAGCTAGATGCTACTGGCCACAGATGGATGGCAGCTCCATGCAACTATAATTTTAGTTTGAAATACCATCCAGGACATGAAAATGGAGATGCTGGTCTGTCCAGGAGACCTCAGGGAGATTTACACCTCAACAATGAATGGGTGTAAATTCCAGTGCTAGGGGTGACAGCTGTGTGTCAGATTGCAACCCGTTATCAACACACTGAATGTTGGGCCCAGAAATTAGGTCTGTCTGTAGCAAGCATACCCCAAGCTTACTGTAATCTGGTCACTTTGCAGGCTTCATCGCTCCCAGCTTTGAGTTACAGTGACCTCAGGAGAGATCAAAGAGAAGACCCCTTAGGTCAACTGGTGGTAGCTGCTTTAGAGAAGAAACAAGTTAATATGCTTTGCACGGATATTCATCCTCTGGCAAGACTTTTGGACAAAGAATAGGACAGACTCCAGATACAGAATGGACTAGTGTATAGGAGATCTCCTAGTGCACTCAGCAGTTGTTGCTTCCTCAGAAGTATAGAGAAGTAGTACTCCAGTCAGTGCATGATGAACATGGTCATCTTGGTTATGACAGAACTATGGGTCTGGTACGAGACAGGTTCTACTGGCCATGCATGAAGCAAGATGTTGAGGATTATTGTTGTACTTGTCTTCGTTGCATTCAGAGAATGACTCTGCTGACCAGAGCTGCCTCATTGGGTCAAATGGAAAGTAGTGGACCCATGAAACTGGACTGTATAGATTTTCTGTGCATTGAACCAGATGAAGGCGGGATCAGTAATGTGCTGATGGTGACAGACCACTATACCAGATATGCTCAAGCATTTCCCACTCGCGATCAGAAAGCTATTACAGTGGCAAAACTACTAGTTGAGAAGTTCTTTGTACACTATGGCCTGCCAAAAAGGATACACTCTGCTCAAGGACGTAATTTTGAGAGCAAACTTGTTCATGAACTACTCACTCTGTTGGGAGTCCAAAATAACCGCACAACTGCTTATCCTCTAGGGGATTCTCAGCCTGAGCATTTCAACAGAACTTTACTAGACATGTTGGGGACACTATCTGATGAGAAGAAGAGTCAATGGAGTAGATATGTAGCCACAGTGGTGCATGCTTACAACAGTACTAAAAATGATGCTACAGGATTTTCGCCTTACTTCCTAAGGTTTGGAAGAGAAGCTCGTCTTCCTGTGGATGTCACCTTTGGAGTCACAGCTGATACACCAGTGCGATCTCATGCCAGTTATGTGGAGAGACTCAAGAAGAACACCAGACAGGCTTATGAGCTTTCTGAAAAATCAACAGGACAAAGACATCAGTGAAACAAGGCTCACTATGACAAAAAAGTAAAGATGCATGATTTGCAGCCAGGGGACAGAGTTCTTTTGAGAAATTTGGGACTACAAGGAAAGCATAAGCTAGCTGACCACTGGGGATCTGAGATTTACATAATTTGTTCTCGGCTACCTAATATTCCTGTCTACCAAGTTTGCCCTGAGGGGAAAGAAGGACCCATTAAAACCTGGCACTGAAACAACTTAATGCCTTTGGCAAAATCACTGAGACTCATGAATCTGGAATCCAGAATGTCTCAGCGGAAGCCTAACTCAAGGCGATCCAGAAGGCTAAGGCGGAGAGGAAATATTTTCACCAATAGTCAAGAGCCTATGTTTCCTCCTGCAGAAGGAGAGGAGGACAGTGATGATGACTGGGGATTCATTGGGTCTTTTTATGAGGATGTTCAAGACCCCATGGGCTGTAATCTCAATGTAAATGCACTAAAATTAATTTCTTGTCATTTTGAGCACCCCAGACCTAACAATAGACTAAGTAATATTTCTGTGCCTCTTGCAGAACCCAACAATGATGTAGGCCCTGCTATGCAAACATCAGAAAATAGTGCTGAGGACAGTCATACCATTATGGAAAATGAAAGTGAAGTTATACAAGAGGAGATCTTAGAAGTAGACATTATGCCTACTGAAAAACTAGACATTGAATGTGATGTGAGTGACACACCTTCCGAGCAAACGTCCTTAGCTGTCTCTTCTGAACCAAAACTGCAGAGACTTATTTGCCCCCCCACCCAGAGACTTACCTATAACAGTTTGGGACATAGTACACAGAAACCTGTGACCACAGCTCATCAGAGGGTCTGAACTCATAATCCCTATGCCTCCTACTCCTGTGGTGACACCCCACCCCATGTTAAGCATAAGGCTTTTTACCCTTGGTGGAATGTAACCTTTGAATGCAAAAATATTGTTCAGTTGATGGTCCATTAGTGTTTGTAAATATTTTTTGCTAATCTACCTTTAACTTGGGGGACCCAAGATTTTCAAGTGGGGGAAGAGTGTAGCTACCACTGTATTTCTTGTAGAAGTAATAGACTGTAGTTTTCCATTACACCACAATGTGGAGCTCCTTTTTAGGAATATAAAAGACAATTTCAAAAGTGAAAGAAGAGACTGGAACACTAGCTGAAGGAGGGAAGACTGAAACACGTAGCTGAAGGAAAAAGGGCCTTGCAGCATAACTGGATTTACTTTTCTAGTGCATTGGGAAAGGGAAGTAAAGTATCAGATTGTGTCTGTCTCTGGCTGAAATTCTGGATTATGGTATTTTGTGGAATCAGGAGAGAAGTCTGAAACCAGTAGCTCTATGCCTGCTATGATTCAGCAAGAAAAGAAGTTCCCTTGGGCCTAGTACTGAGAAGCCATAGATGATTACCAGAGTTCTGGTAGGTGACTTTCTGCTTTTCTCATCAGAGGAACCACGGTGCCTGGTCACTAGGATATTCTCGACGGAGTGGTGAGAGGCTCTGGCCATCATTTTTATATTTTTATCAGATTATGGTCCATCCCCAAATGTTTTGTGGATTACAAATAACTGGGATCCATATGTGCTCCAACTTGGGCCTCATCATGTCGGCAACAAGACTGTAAATAGTCACTGGCCAGTGAACAGGGTATAATAGAGTGTTTCATAGTTGGTCTGTTTAGAATTGATCAAGGGGGTACAGGGTGTTAGTACTGCTGAATGACATTGAATTTTCTCATATTTGTATTGTTGCATTATAAATCCTCATTGTTCAATGAATTTTCTCATATTTGTATTGTTGCATTATAAATCCTCATTGTTCAATGACATTGCATTTTGCTCATGTTAGTACTCTTGCCTTCACGAATTTTGCTGCTCAATGACATTGCATTTTCTCATATCTGTATTGTTGCATTATGACTCCTTTATTGCTTAATTACATTGCATTTTTTTCCGTGTTTGTATCGCTGCCTTAACAAAGTTTAACTGCTCATTGATATTGCCTTATTTGTGCATGTTTGAATGTCAAGACTATCTTCTGTTGAGTTCTGGGGAAGAGGGTGAATGTATGTTTTTACTACATGCATATCTCACCATGCTTTGTTGCTAACTGATGCACTGTTGAAATAATTTGTTTATGGTTGTGCTACTGCATTTTTAAAGTAGATGTGTCACCTAGAATAAAATCTTGCCACCTTGGTGTGCTGGGGTATCACCAGTGTCAGATAGGAAGAAACCCATATCTCTTCAGCAACCGCTGCAGGTGCACTACACTAACATTCCAGGAACAGACTTCCAAGAAAACTTGATTGCATGCGGATTTAGATAACAGAGTTAAATTCTAGTGTAAAAAAAAACATGTGGTTTCTGTAACCTTTCTGAATAGTTCAAACTTTTTGACCTTGTGATTTGTAATAAGGAAATGATGTGAGTTTTTTAACAGCTTCAGATGCCTTGTTCAAAGGACAACAATAGCGCTTTGAATTATTATTGGTCAAACCAGCAAGGTATAAAGTATTACATTCAACTTCAAGACTTTCCTTCATTCATTATTCATTCTCTGACTACTCTTTTCATCTGATCCCGAGTCACTGAGAAGCCAGATCCTATCCTAACACTCAGTGGGATCCTACACAGGGTACCACTATATTGCAGGACAGACAGACATGCTCAAACCTCTCTCTAGCCAATGTCAGGGTTCACCAGATCACACATGGGATGTTTTGGTATGTTAAGGAAAACTGAAACACCCTAAGAAAGACCTTATAGGTATATAAACTCCACAGTTTAGGTAGCTCAGCAGATAAACAAACTGGAAAATAATGGATGTGAGGCAGAAACACTAAGCACTATTCCATTATGCTGCCTATGTCTACATATGCCTTTTACAATTAGATGGCTTACAGAAATGCTTTTCTTACTTTGGCAGATAAATAAAGGTCAAACTTTAAAATGTTGTCTGCCATTGTCCCTGGGCCTTTAATGACAAATTCATTTTTTATGACATGTTTAGTTGTTCTACAGTCATATTTCATGTTCAGTCTGCAAAGTTCCATCTGCATTTTTTGGCAAGTTCATTACTACTACACAGTATATGTATTTTGTGCCAACAAGTTTGGAGAACCCACAGCATCTAATACTGAAATAACTGTCATGCATTATGCAGTCATCAGCCTGCGTGTTCTTCAGAGCCCCATTTATCGCTCTTACACCAGAGATAAATACTCCAAAATAAGTAGCCCCTGAACACAGCTCATGAGGTACCAATATTAACTCCACAGGGACAGATGAGTAATACCATGTACTGACCTCTTTCATCTTGTTACTTAATCAGTCTTTCACCCAATGAATTATTTACAGACTGATGTTTAATGTACTTCGTCAGTTAATCCCCAATGCAGGATAGCACTGCAAAATAATGAATGCACACTGTCACGCCTTCATTACGCACTGGTCTTACTTCTTCAAAGAATACCGTTAACAAGTCCATGCAGTTTAGTATGCAACAGAAAAGTCCCCTTGCACTGCTTTAAGTTCCATTATTGCTCTATATATTATTTTATATAGACTAGTAATCAGGCTGGTCTGATGTGACTCCTCCATATGTAAACTGATACCACTAGGTACTGTCATCAGAGATGTGTCTGGTGATGCAGGAGCTCACTCCTTTCAAAATTAAATTGCAATGTGTAAAGGGAGGTTACATGTGTACTCCAGGTCTCTCTTCCATTTGCTGTGCTGTGTGACGCCTTTCCATTCATACCTGTTTGAAGGTGAGTGAGAAAGAAATTGCACAATAGAGGATAATGATCTGTTGTGAACCAGCTGACTTCCAATCAGGTATGTCAGAATTTGAAAAGGAGTCAGGACCACATTTATACCTGGTCCCCTGAGGTGGTTCAGTGGTTAAGGTTTCTGCTTCAAAAGCTTGATGGTTCAGAGTTCATTCCTAACCATAAGTCACTGTCTGTACTGAGTCTGTATGTTGTTGTCTTCATATGTTTTTTAAATTCTTTTTTAATTTGTGTGTCATGTGGTTTTCTCTAACCTTTCTCTAACCTTTCAAAGACATGCTGGATGAAATGGCTCCTCTAAGATGCTCATATTTATTTCAGTTATCATTGCCATTGTGGCATAGGATGTGACTGAAGGGGAGCTGTAGAGTGGCATTTCACTTACCACTTCACTCAACCAGTTATGGAATAAATCAAAGAAGGTGCATTATATTCTGCTTTTTATGCACGTGTGGCTCCTTGGTAGAGACTTCTGGCTGGACTCCTCTTGAGGCATCTTTCATTCCAGGTGAGTGCTGCTGGATATTGTTTTGAAGACTTCAAGTTTCTCCTGTCAAGATTCATATGGTTGAAACATTCACATTGAAGTCAGTTACAAAACCTGAACTCACACATCAGCCTGAAAAGTAACACTTGTGGACAGTGGTTGATAATAATGGTTTTGAAACCAGTGGCCACCCTGGTTCCACAGCTCAGGCAGGTCCCATGACTCACCAACATCAATAAAATAATTTAATTAAAAGAAAAAACAAACATCTTTTATGTTTAGTACTGACAACTCTTTTAATTAGCTTAAGTAACAAGCATAATTATCACCTCATTAGCTTGCATTTCATTAAAAATGTTAAATGATAGGCATTGTGAGTTTGTTTGTGTCTTTCGGCTTTTCCCGGTTAGGGGTCGCCACAGCGGAACTCCGGTCCGCTAATGATTGGCAGTTGATTTTTACATACCAGCTTGCCAGGCCTGATGCACAACCTTCAACGAAGGTACGCCCATTCACGCATGTCTCCATGCAGAAGACGCTCTAGCTGAGAATCAAACCGGACAGCGTCTTACTGTGAGGCGACAATGCTACTGCAGCACCATCACCACGGGATATACAAGTAGTGCCTACCACTTACAAGCAATTGCCCCTACATTACTCAATTATTTATTCAGTCATTATTATATTTACTTAAAACTAAATAAATAAGCAGCCACTAGTTTTCCTCTGCACAATGCCGACACTGTCTGCTTGTTAACTTCCTATGATTCATTGGGACAGGAATGAGCAGAATGCCAGGTAATATTAAACAGTGTAGTGGAGATCTGAGGATGGATGGGTCACTGTGGTTTGTTGCAATAACATGAGGTGAGTCTACATGCATTTATTTCTTTACTTGCTTACGGACTGACATATTTATTGAAAATCATGGTAGGCAACCAGATGCAATAACACTGATAATTGCAGTCCAGGAGGATTGCAGCATATTTGTCAACTGTCCATTATTTTACAGAACACCTTTGATGTTGCCTCATATTCCTCCATCATCCCTCATCAGTAATGCAAGACATAAAAGTTTCATACTTCTTATTCTTCAGAAAATGAATGTTGATGCAAACTTTATTACTGTGTGACTTTTATAAGTGAATTACAATACTTAAAATTTGTCCCTGATTTTGGGTATTTGTCCCTCATTATTTTTGGATTTGTCCTTGATTCTTAAGCAAAGAAATTGTAAGCTATGGACTGCACGCTGACTGCAGATGAAAGCAGCTTGTGTTTGCTCAGTTTAAAGACTGCAGTAGTTTTTGGCTAGTATTTGTGTATAAATTTGCAGACTGGTCCTGAGTTTGCATCTTGCTGTAGTCTGTACCTGTTCAAGCAAATAATTAAGAATTGCAACCACTAAATAGGGGGAGGGGGATACTAGCTATGGATGAATGCATCTCATCTTCTTTTTGCATTGTTTTAAAATTTGGCCTCACAGGACTAGTGAGCACTTTTATAAAATATGTTGGAATATTATTTTTTTGGTCTCTGTGAAAGACTTGAAACTGTCACAAAATGTCCCTCACTTTGCCTTATATTTCTTGTCTATTCTTCATTTGTGATTTTACAACAAATTATTGATTACTGTCACTAAATATGTGTAGATGAAAATAATTTAGTATCTTGTTGCTTGCTTACTTTACAATCAGGCTCTACAGCAGAAATGTGCATATGTCGCTGTCCGGTTCAATTCTCAGCTAGTGTGTCTTTGCGTGGAGACATGCGTGAATGGGCGTACCTTCGTTGAAGGTTGTGCATCAGGGCTGGTAACTCGGCACGTAAAAATCAACTACCAATCATTAGCGGACTGGAGTTTCGCTGTGGCGACCCCTAACCGGGAAAAGCCGAAAGACACAACAACAAAATGCATTGGAAAATTAATTATCTCCCCAGTCTTGAAACTGTATCCAATATCAATGAACGCCCCTGACTTTTCCTTATATTTTTGCTCTGTGCTTCATAAGAATTGTGGTTTTATTGCAAATCATTGAGGATTGCAGTCACTAATTGTGACGGTGAGGGGATTCTGGCTGGCTGGCAAATTCAAGGAAGTTAAGAGACTTGTTTTCTTGTTTTAAAATCTAGCCTTTACAGAAATAGTGTACATTTCTATGAAATGTATTGAATGGCAGATAACTAGTGCTCCCTTTCAGTGATCAAAGAACAGGGTTTGATTCCTTCCACTTTCTTTTGCTTATTACGTGACACTCAGCAAGTCACTTAACCAGAGAATGTTCCCTGATCAGACCTGAAAAGTGACAATTTGTCCATTGTGTTTACACTGTCAACAAATATAAAAATATATATATATTACCTGCTGAGTTTTTGTGTGAAGTAAAGTCAAAACTGTCCCTGATTTCACAGAATATCCCTGCGTGTGCCTCAGGTTTTGGTCTGTGCCTCATAATATATGTGGTTTTCTGGTAAATAATTGAGGATTGCAGTCACTAAATGATGTCAGACATTTGACTTTTCATAGTCCATATCTTTCAGAACATGCATGCAGATACAAATATTGTTATTCTAGCAATTTTCAAAACATATGACTGCAATATTTAAAGACAATCCCTGATTTTGGCCTTTGTCCCTCATAATGTTTTTGGTTTATTTTGGATTCTTATACTAAGAGGTTTAACGGTACTATTTTTTTCATTACAGTCTGAAGAGGATTGCATGACAAAGTGGTTGTAACTGCACTGGATGTGGGAGGGGGCTATTTGTGCATGAAATTGGTTTATCTTCTAGTTGTTTGTTCAGCTAACTATCTGATTTGAATAACTAAAATGCATTTGTTTCAAATAAGTTGGAATACCTGTGGCTGTTTATGTGAACAAAAGCCTTCAACTGTCCTCAATTTCAGAGAATGCCCCTGATATTGAATATGTTTCTTGTCAGTTCCTAATAAAATATGTGGTTTCTGACAAATTATTTGACCTTGTAGTCACTAAATAAGGACAAAGATTTGAATTTCAGACTTGCTTTTATTAAGCAAATGTATGCTATTGCCAAAAAAAAAAAAAAAAACACGTCTTTGACTCCAGGCCTTTGTCCTTCATTATTTTTTGGGGGGTTGTCTCTGGTTCATGAATTAATAAGTTGAGAATTATCATCTTTTATAACACAAAGATCAGGTGTGCAAAATCGCTATAACTATAGGGCAGTGAAGGGGGCTGTGGATGAAAGTAACTTACTCTCTTGTTTGCTCAGTATAAATAGCCTGTCTTTGCTGGATTAGTGTGCTTTTATGTGAAAGAAGTTTTATTTTTACAACTATTAGACATCTGAAGGTCTGTCTGTGAATGATCATGTCTGACTCTGGTTCTCATAATACAGTTTAACAGTCATTAGTCTGGCCGTGCACTTGCAAGTTGGGATATTTTACTGTAGCCATTTTTTAATCAGATTTGGACATCTGAGGTGTACACAAGCAAGTGGCTGTAATTAATGGGTGCAGACATTTGTGGAATATGGTTCAAATTATCTTATATCAGGAAGATGATTTCTGAAAGATGTAAAAGGATTTGAACATCTATGCGTGGTCCAACAAAGCTATGGGGGGGGTGGCATGGTTTGGAATATGCCCAGAGTCCAAGGAGCTCTAAATTTGCTACTCTTTGTGGCAGTCCTGATTTGTATTGCATGACTGTTGGTAAATCTGGATGGCACATATCTTCTAGGCACTTAACATTTTGAACATTCCATGAATTCAGATTAGGAAAGAGATAAATGCTGTGTGAGTGGCTAGAAAGCATTGCAGGTTGTATTACAATGCATTCAATTAAACCCTAGCACAGCAACACTCTATAAAGAGTGAAGCAGGTGCACTCACTCCCTTAAAATGAGACATGTGAAGAACAGCCAGGGGAGAAGGTACAGTATGAAATAAACAAGTATGACATTTATGAGAGACAGAACATACATATAAGGAAATTAGGTAGGTTTCTATTTGTTTACTTTTGCAGAATGCATCTGAGTTTTTCCTGTATTTTGCTCTGTCCCTCAACATATGCCATAGAAAGCTTGGCCACTAAATGATACTTCAGTGGATGGACTTTTTTACTGGTATACGCTCAATTTACAAAGGGCATGCTGGTTTGTAACCACAAAATGTAGACCTCACAGAAGAATTAACATGTCTGGGAAGACATTGGCCTCAACTTTACCTTGTTCTCTGGAAACCTTCCTGCAGTGTTACCATACACCATACTGCAGATATCCGGATGTGACAGTTCAAAATTATGTTTGTTTTTTGTGCCTCATTAAGTGCAAATGTTAGCATATATAGGTGTACACACACACACACACACACACACACACACTATTATACATTCCCTTCTAATGTCAACACCCAGGCACACATGTTAAGGTCCAGAAGTACACATACAAGGAAGCACATACCATAAATACATACATAGCCAGCAAGACTATGTGAACAAATCATATCCAAACAAATGTTCCTCTAGAACTTTAAGTGCACAAACTGAAATCCTGCTATGACAATCAATCCAAAATAGAAGATCAACCCAAGTAATGGATGAAAACAAAGCAACTGTTAACAGTATTAAACATCTCCAAAAAAAAAAAACATCCAGACGCAGTAGATATATCAAAAGGTGGACACAAGCAACAAACAACAACAACACAGTAGCTGCTTTCAGAAATTTCTTCTTGCTGTACTCAGCCTTATCCTCTGTCATTTGAATGAACCATTTATATCTGTGTACACCAGGCCTCCTATGTCTCCTTTTTGGTGATAGTGGGCTTCCTGTAGACACCCAGAGATGCTGTTCATCCATTTTGTAATGAGAAAAGTCATAATTAATGCTGAATCAGATATTCACGTACCTAAAAGACAACATATCTTGTCTTATTCATTACTAAGATATTCTAGAAATAAATTGGAAACATTTAATTCCATGTTCCACCACTTTGTTTCACATACTTCCTGCCACCACAACCTGTACAATTTGTTTTAATATATTTTGTGAGTGTGTGTGCGGGCATACATGTGGATCATACATCTCGACCTCTTAGCACAAGAAATTTGGACACAACCAAAAATAACGGGAGGACAAAGGCCCAAAATCAGTGACAGATTTTAAATATTGCTCTTACAAACTTCAAAAGTTGTTAGAATAACAGTTTGCTTTTACATTCATTTTCTGAAGGAGAGAAGTCTGAAACTCAAATGTCTGTCATTATTTAGTGACTTTAATCCTCAGTGATTTACCAGTAAACCACAAATTTTATGAGGAACAGATGAGGCAACAATCTGAAAAGTTAAGGCATAATTCTGGACATTTTGCTTAAATCTGGACAGTTGAGAGGTTTGTTGTGGATCACCCTGGCTCTTCAAATTCCAGTAGTTAGCTTTTGCAGTTTTACTGACTCTTTACAAGCCACCCTAAAATGTACTCATATCTCATCATTATCTCTGGGCAAAAGGATATCACTGATTTTGTTCACCCCAGATATTTTAACTTTCACCGACACTATGTAAGTACAACAACAGTGATCAAAGATGGAAGCAGTCCATTTTTCTCTTGACCTCTCCTGCCCCTCAGAGGATTTTACATTCCCAGTCTCACTAGGGGATTAATATACTGAACATTTTCTGGTCCCATTAACTGCTACCTCATCACAAAACCATAGCGAATCACAGCAGGATAGCAACGGCTGTATTAATTTGGGTATATTTCTTTTAGTTCCCTGGCCTAGTTACTAGCTACTTACTATTCAGAATGCTGAAATACCAACTTTAGTCTGACCGAACTGAAACAAACAAATCTACACAGCACTCTTGACATGTTTTGTTTTGTTTAAGAATTTTCTGTTTCCCTCCATATGCTTTAACTTCCATTGAATAACTACCCAGTTTGCACATACACTGGCATACTGTCATGAAACACTGCCATTTCAATAACAAAACATATGCACACACACACACACACACACACACACATACACACATAAACACACACATGGCATAATAACTACCTAATGAACTAATCCATGTTACATGGACTTTTTTCCTGCCACCAAAAGAATAAACCTATATCTGCCATTGCGTTGCTGTGAAATCACAAATATTGTGTGTATTTTATTTTATTTTACATTTATTGACTGGGAAATTTTTAGCGGAGGCCCGGGGATAAAAGCTCCATCTCAATATGAATAATATTGTACAGTATATCTTAGTATAATATGTTTCATTGATACATAATATTGTAATAAAAGCTCCAATCATACAGATAATAAACAGAGTAGACATAATTTAACATATTAACAAATAGTCAACTGTTAATAACAATTCAAATGGGCATTAATAGATTTGGAGGTTATAGGACATTACTGGACTAACTAGAACTTTTCCTAAAGAGGGAAGGTATGGAAAAGCAAGAACTATGGTAGGATATCCCCTGATTACATTTGAATTAGAATTAGTTGTATAGCAGTGCAAAAGTATAGAAATGGAATAAGAAATATATGAGCAAGGAGATTGAGTGGGAGGGGAAGATATAAAGCATGATGAGGTCAAAAGTCATGAGTTACATATGTTTCTGTTAGAGAGAGGAGAGATAGGTTCTTGACTGGGTAGTCAAGAGAGTTAGTCTGGATTGGTACATAGACATAGCCAGTGTGCCATAAGATGCTGTTTGAGGCTTTTTTTGGATAGAGAGTGCGACGCTATTTGAGTGACGTCAGCTGGCAGTGAGTTCCAGATTTTACCTAAAACATTAGAAAATAGGGAGTCACCGGCTGAGTTATTAGGTTTGTTTGTTTGTTTGTTTGAACAAGCAATTTGTTTGAGGAACGAAGTGGCCTGGGAGTACAATAGGTGTGGATGAGATTTTTTAGACCAGGAGTGTTTTCTGGTTGGTTGAGAACATTATGCGTAACTATAAGGTGATTATAAGCCTGGCTAGGCTTATAAATGCCCTAGGGCAGATAGTATGAACCTAATAAATGATAACCTCGAAAAAAAAAATAGCAAAATTAATTTAAAATGGGTGGTGAAAGCCAAACACACTCTGGCTAGGCTTATAAATGCCCTAGGATAGATAGCCTAGTATGAACCTATGAACCTATGAAGTAAATCAGGAAGCTCTAGCTACCCTAGAAGTTTGAGGTTTTGGCAATGATGTGTCTGAAGTTTCAGTCCTTTGGCAAATCTGGCAATATGGTTATAACAGTTTGAAAGTTTACGAATTACTGATTTATTCACATTAATAAGGACAGGTGAGACGTACAGGAGGGTAGAGAGTAGGTGTGTGCAGGCAATTTCAGACCTAGCTAATGGGGTAAGGAAAGGTTTATTTCTATGAAGAGAACCTATTTTTTTTGTTAATTATTTTGATAGTATGATTGGCATGCATATCAAATTTGAGGTTATTATCAACAATTACCCCTAAGAGTTTTGTGTGGGTATCTGGTGAAATATTGGTACCATTGTTGGAAGTTATTGTGAAGGTATGAGGAGTGGACATACGGGTGGGGGAGAAAAGCAATAGTTTGGTTTTATTAGGTTCAGAATCAGACAGTTATTATAGAGCCAGTTGTCTACTACGTTAAACATTTGTTTAGTTAATGACAGAAGATCTGCTGGAGAGGCAGAGCAGATCAGTGCAGAGTCATCAGCATATTGAATACAAGTTGCGTCTGGGATGGCAGTAGGAAGGTTACTGATAGAAAATAAAAGGGGTCGAAGAATACAGCCTTGTGAGACTCCTAGAGAGAGAGAAGTAGAGTAGATAGTTTATCCTGCCATAGGACTGCTTGTTGCCTACCGCTCAGGTAGGACTTGAACCACTGAATAGCATTGCTATCCAGGGATAAAGTGGTCAGAGTTTGGAAAAATAGCTGGTGGTTAACCATATCAAAGGCATTGGAGAGGTCAAGAAAAAGGGCCGAGTAAAGTAAGTTGTTGCTTCTGTTAAGGTTGATGGTATTGGTAAAGGAAAGGAGGGCAGAGGTGGTGCTGTGATGTGGTCTAAAGCCATGTTGTGTGGCAGCCAAGAGATTGTTCTGAATGAGGAAGTGCAGCAGTTGTTTATGAATGCACCTTTCCATAATTTTAGCCAGGGGGGATAGGATGGCAATAGGTCTGGTGTGTAGTATATCATAATATAGAGACACATTATACAGACTCGTAATCATTCAAACTTCCAACCCCATATGGATAAAGGCCCAGCCACCCACCCAGTTATCAAAGTGATTAAATAAAAAAATAAACAACAAAGATACATATAAAGTTGTTTGCATATATGCTGTCATTTGTGAAATACATCTACACAAGGCAGTATATGTGCGTGCGTAAGTGTATGTATGTATACATACATATATATGTGTGTGTGTGTGTGTATATGTAGAGATATATATATATATATATATATATATATATATATATATATGTTTGTGTGCATGTATATTTATACAAAGGTTGGTGGAAGGTGTAGAATGATCTACCAGAAGGCAAAGACAGTAATTACATTTCTTACTAAACATCCTATGTAAACCGTACTCAAAATGTTTGTTTTCCACTGGTAACAGACACCCTTGCCCCAAATGCTTTCCCAGCCCTAAGTTCTTTGGCAGCTAATTCCTGAATCTCTCTAGTTAATTAACACCGTTGTCACTGCAATGCGAAACAAGATGTTGGGTCCCTGCAATGACCTCTGGGAAGTAATCCATATTTTTTTTAGCTGTGCATTACTGTACTGCCAGTCATAATACAAGTCTACAAATACTGAGACAAAAACTACACTTAAATATAGGTATACAAGAGCTCCACCACACAAACATCCCTCTTACTAATTAAACACCTCCCACTGTCAACACAGCTACAGCCTAATTTGGTAATGAGCTGTCCTTAAATAACACAGTATAGACTATATTCAGAAATGCCAACACACCTACATGTGATATCTCAGGGACAGTATACTCAGTTGAAGAGGCATTAATGCATGTGTGCATATATATTTGTGTGTAAATCTATTTATTTAAAAATGTATTCACTGTTTGATTTATTTGTATGTAATAACATTAAGAGAATGGTTAAATTGGGGTAATTTTCTTAATCGATTAATTGTTTGAGCACTGGGTGTATACATTTTACCTTTCTTGTACTTGAATTTTATTCCTAGAAGGTGAATGGTGAGGTACAAGAATAATTAAAGAAAAAGTTGAATGGTCTTTTTATCCGAACCGTTTCCTTGTTTTTGTTTTTCTTTAATAATATAGTTCATTTTTCTATGTATTTACATTAATGCATGTGCAAAGACATTTAAAGTGCATTCATACTTGTAGATTTCTATATAAAATATAACATGTTCAATACAGTCATGCAAAACAAACTCCCCATGTGTATTAGCCTGTACAATATGCATGCAGCTGAGCTATCCATAGAAGTAAATGAACAAACTACGTAGAATATATGCCATTGCATGAGGTATTCTCATCACATGTCATTGCCTGCCAGACATAAAGATATTGACAGTATATTCACATATGCATATGTCTAAAGATGCCAGTACACACACTGCTTGTTCAAACATCAGCATGTCTACCCAGATCAAAATACGGCCAGTACTTTGTGCATAAAAATCTCAACATATGCCACTATATACTGACATCCATTGTAGCCTGTTTGTAAATAAATAAGTCATTATATACATCCTAATAACTATAGTATATTTCTACATGAAGATGTTATTGTATATTAGTGTACACTGCATAATATATGCAGTCATTTATTTTATTAGCCAATATAAGTAGCACATTTTCTGGAAAATGCAAACATTTTCCAGTTTTTGTGATGCTCACCTACCTATGGCAGCTCATGTAGACTGCATTTATACCTTGAGATATGTCTCTCTCCGTATGATACCTATGGATAGTATTCACATGGATATTTATTCTTCCCAAACTGCAAACATGAGTAATATACTATACAAAAGGAAATGTCTATGAACGCCTTTGTGTGAGAGGACTTCACTTATGTATGCAAAAGTGTTCATAAACATCCCAAGCCATTAATATTATTGAACGATGAGCAGATACCACACACTCCTCTATATCATTGCGCTGTGTTTATAAATTGGATATCCTTCACGTAACATCACTTGTGTTGTAAAATGTGGGTCTGTATTAGAAGACCAAAGATGCATTCTTTTGAATGCATCTTGGTTGAACTTAAAAAGCTGAAAACACATAATATTACAGCGACTGTTAAGCAAATTATTTTTCTGGGAAAGAATTTGCTTGGCCGCTTCAGTACTTTGTCATTTTCAGCACTGTAGTGCAGTCTCGGAGTTGGTATATTTAAGTAAGGACGTGTGGGGGTGAAGCCCCCCACTTAATGTAATGTTTGAAATTGATTTGTATTTATTTATTTTTTTTGTTGTAACAGCGATTTTTTTCCCCTTGGAAAAAAATCGCTGTTCTGACACTTCGACATTGTAAGCTTTCGCTTACATAAGGTCGATTAATCACTGTTCACTTTTGTAAGTCTTTGGTGATTTAATATAGACCCGTACAATGTATGCATGTCAACCCAAGCAGTATCCTTAAACCTGACTATCGACTTGACTTCTTGATCTTACCTGTATTCAGCATTGATATTGAAAACAGATGAATCAAATGAGGGTATGTTCTCTCTTGCTGTGGACTAAACCCTTGATTGAGACCACAGTGGTGGGGGGGATCTGAAAGGGTGGGTCTGTAAATACTCACATGCTTCCTGCTGCATGTTGTACAATTTGTGTTTTTAAGCAGTGAACAACAGGGTTGCTGCAATGTGAATACAGCTTGCAGAAGATGTTACTTTGTTGTTTGTGCATCTGCACACAGAAGTTATTTAGAATATTTGTGTTTAGATCCCTCAGATTTGCTGTTCAGTAGGGTATCTCTTATTGATTCAGTCATTATAGAGAGCGACTGCTACTTTTATGAGAGGAATGACAAAAATATCTGCATACATTTGATTTAGATGAATACTTTACCTGACTTGAGCCACAGCTGAAAATATTTTAGACTTTTGTTTTAGTCATAGCTTGTGCATAACAAACACCAGATTTGAATATAAAAATGCTCAGAAGTGTGTCTAGTAGCAAAGCACCTTGAGCAAAAAATAGATGATATACATTTTATCCATGTCATTACACCTGAATTCAAAGTTCACTCCAGCTGAAAAAATTTATCAGATAATGCATATGATAATCACTTAGTAGTGTGAGCTGAATCAGAAAGCCAGAGCAATGGCTTAATGGACCCCTGAAACACAAATGCTGTACTGTGGGCATCCTAGGAATCCATATGTAACACTTCTGTGCAAGATGGACCTCCAGAGAGGCTTCTCTAATGCACTTGGTAAATCCTGGCTATGGAGTCTAAACGTATCCTGTTCAACACTACAGCAGACAAGATGGTGGCAAGGTGCACTAGCCAAAAAGGAAGTAATGATTTTCAAGACGGAAACCATTAACTCTTCTGGTGGACATCAGTGGAGTGGGAAGTTGTCTTCTTAAAGAAGGATATCACCCATGAAGTGCTACTGCAGCAGTCTCCAGGTCTGACTAATGAATACCAACAGACAAGGAATGAAGTGACTGTGGCATTAATCAAAAGAAATGCCCAGGTGCATAAGTTTGGTCAGGCCATGCAGAATGTCTTTCAGATGATCGTAAGGAACTTTAATGAAAGAGAATTAATCTAGTGACTTCAGGGGAAGCAGGACATTGTCCAGGATGCGCAGGAAGGATGGAAAAACAAAACAGCCTAAAGGTTAAAGTAATACTTTGGCTTTTACCAAGGAGGCAATGAAAGATGCAGCTGGTATAAATTTGTGTACACAAGGTTATTTCAATAATGTCATAGTTCTGCTGTGGGAGCATGCTGGAGTGGATGATCTACCCAGACATGCTAATTACAGTGGATGCTGTTAGGATGTAATGGTTAATACAGATTTTA
Source organism: Protopterus annectens (assembly GCF_019279795.1). Lineage (NCBI taxonomy): Eukaryota > Metazoa > Chordata > Ceratodontiformes > Protopteridae > Protopterus > Protopterus annectens. The sequence continues at coordinate 551,238,625 of NC_056749.1, read as the reverse complement.
AATGTTGCATGGAAGATGAGGATGGTATCTGTAGCATGACAAAGTAGGGATGCAGTCCTCATTTTTAGAAATGTGGAGCAGAAGGACATATTCTAGTGATAGAGGGATCTGTCCGGGAACTTGGAGACAGAAGTGAGAGCCGCAGTGGGGCTCGCACCACCCCCCGTCTCTGCTCTTTAGCCTCAGTGGTGAAGTCTCTGCCATGTAACTAGAAAGGATACTTTGATTCATGAGTTTCAGATCCTGACCAAGAAATAGCAACTTAACATGTTCTTCTTACACAGATATTGGAGTAGCCATGCGAGTTGGCGTGTACTGTGTACATTCATTTTATGGACTGAAAGAAGGCTAATCATCATGCATGTCCGACTGCCTTGTGGGAGGTGCTATGGCTGTATAAGGTCATATGATCACTGTTGCCTGCCCTTCATTGTTTGCATTTGAGAATAAACTTCGAGGCTACATTTTTTTGTGTTGTCTGAGGCATTCAAGGTCATTGTGCTAAGGATCTGTCTTGCATGCACACCTGTTCTTGTTTTTTATGAACAGGATATCAGGGCATAGCTGAGGTCAGAGCATTACCCAATTAGGAAGCATGATGTGTTCATATTTGCTGAGAATAGAGGTACAAACAAATGTTTTACCTAGTTGGGATCAGTCTCATTTTAGACAAAGTACTGAGCTTACAAATCTGTGATAACCTTTACATACAGCACCATTCCTCTCTGATGAGGGGAGGAGGAGGAAGAGATGATTTAAGTGCTTCTTGATGATGTCCACGGCATGTCTTCCATGCAATGGGAAGAAGATATATGCTACTAGAAGAAAGTTCTAGAACACACCTAATTAGAGCAATAGCTGGCTCATCTAGTGCCGGGGCTCCCCACCTCCTCAAAAAAAAAAAAAAAAGTTCACTTGCTGGTGCTCTAACCCACATCCCCATTCCTTTCCTACACCCTCTGAACTTCATTGGAAGAGTAAAAAAAGGGGGTCTGTTCCTTATGTCAAGGCACATCCCCAACTTTTCCCCACTTCCCTCAAATCCTCACTGGAACATCAAAATAAAAGTTTGCTCTTTTAGTCTGGTGTTCCAATCCAAATCCCTTTAGCCTGCTCACCTGCTCTACTTTTCAAATGAAGAACAAAAAAAAAGGACTTTGCTACAAATAGTTCAGTTTAAAAAGAATAATCTGCTTTCTATCTCACACGCAGATCTGATGAACTTTCTGTACCAATATTTAGAAATGCTGGCACCAACAGAAGAATACATGATCTGTCCTTCATGCTCACACTCCCTAACACTCTGCACCTGAGGTGGCTGCCCTCTTCACTTTACTGTTCCGGATGCACAACACATAGGAGAGATTATGACTCATAATTTGCTGAGACTTCCTAAGATCACTGTTGGGAAAGAATTACTGCCATTGCTAGTTAGCTTGCTTCCTCAGCTCCAGCTTGGGCAAGCAGGGAGGGAGGGTGGGAGGGATGATGGATATCAGTCTGTAAGGTAAAGGTAAACACCTTAACCATTAAATCAGTCTAACTGTACATGTGCTATCACCTACATAAAAATTTTCATGCACAGATACATTTTTACAAACATACAATTTATTAACTTGAGGAATTTATTCCCTCTGTCAGCAGATATGTCTCATGGTCATACATTAAAATATCCTGCACCTACATAGCAAAACAGGAAAACAGCTACACAAAAACTAACACATAAAAGAGTACATTCAGATAACCATATACATGTCAATATGTGCTTCATATTTGGGCATAAAGATGGCCTTACTTTTTATTAAACTATAAGGAGCATTTTCAAAGAGGAAATGTTCTTACACATGTTAAACATGAGTGTGGAAGCCAGACTACAACATTTCTGACAAGGCTCATGTTATCAGTTGGAATTACACATTATATTCTCACATCAAAAAAAAAATATGGAGCAGCTGCTGGACACATAATTATATAAACAGTGTAACTGCTTGTATAATATTATTTATATAAACTGCAAATGTCTGGGTATATGCAAGCACGTCTCATTTTTGGGCACCGTCCCTCTGGTATCATGTGTAGGTATGCTGGCATTTCTGAATGTAGTCTAATTTACGTTATTTAAGGACAGATTGATATCAGATCAGATTGTATCTGTGTTGGCAGAGGGAAGGATGTGTTTTAGTTAGTTTGAAGGATGTCTGTATGTATTAAAACCAATTTAATGTACTTCAGCTTGGAGACGTTTCTATAAAGCACGTGCACAGACACTGAGATAAGCACAGGACCATGCCTTCATGTCTCATAACTGCTGAAACTTGCTATTATGCATATAATTCCCCATCTTCCATTAAATGGTGACCAGTTTTCCACAGTCCAGCAATATTTCTTAAGTGGACAGTTGAAGGCCAAATATTGAGTGTGACTTTAACCTGCCTTAAACTTCAACTGTCCAATCATTTAGGACTTAAACTTCAAGTGTCCAATCATTTAGGGAGGGGAAGGAGAAAAACTATTCACAACTTCAGTTTTGATTCTAAAAATGAAGCTGAGAGTTAAAAAATCTCTCTTACACATCATTAGTTTTCACTCTCATAAACAGTGCCAAAGGGTTGTCTCTCCAATATATCTAATGCTCATCCTGGTATACCTGGCAGGCTGGCATCTGACTAGAGGATGATAACCTTGGTGTTGAAGCATCAGACACTAGTAAGTATGCACTACACTTAGATGTGGATCCAGGTCTAGACCTCATCCTTTATCTTCTGCCTTGAAGGCTTCTGGCAGGTATCTCTAGCTGACCACTCCAGATAGATTTTGTAGTGCCCTGTCCACTGCTGCTGTGGTGTGGCATTACTAAAGCTTTCAAACATCTCTGTTTAACACTGGTGCACACAGATGAAGTTCTGGCACACAGTCATCGAGAATGGTATCCGGTGTCATAAAAAAGAAAAGTCCTGCATTTGTTCTGACCTATGACTTGACATATTTAGGTACATTTGGAAGGCTGAATCTTTTTCAGGCATTGGAATAAGGAACTACCCCGTGATGCAGGTGAGAAGACATGTGACTGCTCTTAGAGGTGAGAATGGGTCTATATCATATGAGCGAATTGCACAAATTGCGAACGCTCATAATATCGAACCTCAAACTTCCTATTGTGGGGGGCTGTGCCCCCCCCCTCTAAATTTATATTCCAACTCCAAGATCGCACTACAGTGAGGAAATGGCAAATATCCCATTCTTCACTGTACCGCGATCTCAGTAAAAGCACTTCGAGGTCCGGTACGTTCGATATTATGAGCGTTCGCATTTTGTGCAATTCACTCATATGATATAGACCCGTGAGAATGAATAAGGATTGTTGGAGAACATGCATCCTTTTTCCTTTGTATTCCCAGTGGACAAGTGTACATCCTCGGAACAGGAGCTTATCAAAACTGTTAAGTAGAGTAGCAAGATAAGGTCCTCTGTAGCTGTACTGAAGTGTCCTGTCTGTTGCAGATGGTCTTTTAAGGTAAATTTATGCAGATTTTACTGGATATGCCAACACTTGACAGAAGGCTTCAACACAGTTTTCAATATCACACACATTCACTTAAACCTAAGTGCATAAATACAAATACCTTCTTGCAGAAGTCAGTATAGCCGTACACACAAATATTAATGCTAACATTATAGCATATGCAGACACCTCATCCAGCCATTCATAGAGTTTACTAGACAGGTAGGGAAGTAGATTGCAAGCCTTTGTTGAGACACGCACACACATACCTACTTCTACATAATATTTAAAGTCACCAGTCCACCTATGGAATATCTTTGGGATGTGGAAGGAAACTTTACTTCCCAAAAGAAAATGCATGTCTAATGACTAATCAAACTGTCCAACATGATTATAGGCTCATACGTTATTATGTTGTCAGAAACAAAAATGGAGTGGTTTATGATAAAACGATATATGTTAACACACATTTAGATTCTTACACCTCTAATCAGAAACATAAACGTATGTTATTTCACAGATGCTTGTCTTCTCATTAGCCTACAGTTCCTGCCATCGTACTTAAATATTGTATTTAACATTCAAATGTATATCCCAATTCATACAGCTATGTCAACTTGTGCATTAAAAACAGTTCTAATAATATGCATGTTTTACTAACTGTTATCTGTTTTAATACGTCATTACCATTTTGCTTCAGAGTTTAAAACTGTACATGAATTTAGAAACAAAATCAACACATTTTATGCAGGAGATCATCCAAATGGATTGCAACATTATGGGGAGGATGTCAATTTTCACAGTGCACATTTTGCATTTGAATGCACATTTTCTAAAGACTGCTTTCAAGGATAGTGGGCTTTGATTTGCCAGTGCATATGTGCCAGGCTAATCCCAAGGCACTATGCACAAACAAAAGAGGAAGGGAAAAGAATATAAAAGAGAACAAAAGTTACAGAAGCAAGAGGAGATGAACTAAGGAAGAAATTTAAAACAGAATGAGAAATGAAAGGAAAGGATACTATTTCTAGGCATAGCTTTTACTGCAAGATAGACTATTTCTTTGTATATGGACTCAACTTGCACAGTAGCAACAACGGGCAAACTCTAGTTATTATATCTACACCTATCTATTAATCCAAGAACAAGTGCCAAAGCCGTTGATTTACCTATCTATGTCTATGTATATATATATATATATATATATATATATATATATATATATATATATATATATATGGGTCTATTTCTAAATTTCAAACTTTCTCACGTTCAAATTTCTAATGGTTGACACCATAAAATCAAACTTGTGAAAGTTCAAAATTTAAATAAAAAAAAAATAAATAAAACAAATAAAATTTTTTTTACATTTTTGCAGAGGGCAAGACCCCACAGCCCCTGCTAATTAAATGTACCAACTCTGAGATCGCTCTACAGTGATGAAAGCAGTAAATATATCATTCCACACTGTATATGGATCTTCATTTAAACAGCTCAAACTTTCACAAGTTCGATCTTATGGTCACAAAAGTAGACCCATATATCTATATATATATATATATATATATATATATATATATATATATATATATATATATATATATATACACACACACACACACACATATATCTATATATATATATATATATATATATATATATATATATATATATATATATATATATATATATAGATATATATACACACACGCACATATATATATATATATATATCTATATATACACATATATGTATATATATATATATATATATATATATATACACACACACACGCACACACACACACACACACACACACACACACACACACACACACACACACACACACACTTTATTTTTTTGCTGTCAGATGTGGCCTGCAATGAACAACAGTTTATTCCTTTTCAGTTTTTTTTCAAGTTCGTTCTGCCTTTTGTTTTATCACTATAGTTTTGCAAAGATTACTGGAAGTTCTTGCACAGAGTCTACAACTGTTCCACCAAAGAATAAAGGAAGGCCTTCGTCTTGCTGTTACCAAGTTATATGCTCTGCTTCTTCTACTACACACTGTGTTCACAGGTACAAGTAATGAACAAACGGACATGGAACAAGTATTAGTAGTAAGTTTCTCAAGCTATCTGTGTTTTGCATTGCACATGTTTTCTATCAGGAAAGTCCCCTTGTATTAAAGTATACAACAACACAACGTGGCACTGTTGTCTTCTGCTCCTTCATGCATCAATGCAGTTCAGAATATATTTGTGCACTGTTAAATGCCTTGGAAATGCCTCAGTTATTTTAAATCAAAAGTAGGTCAAAATATATTTGCGCACTGTTAAATGCCTTAGAACTAATCTCAGTTATTTTAAAACAAGCATTCATGGTATCTATGACTTTTAACAAGTATGATAGCTGATTTCCATATTCAAGAGAAAGAAGAAAAGTGCAGACAAAGTAATCACCAGCATTTTTAAAACACGTGTAGCAGATTTTCCAAGTGAACCAAAAAGCGAGCAGCTCCAAGCAGGTACAGGTCCATGTTATCTTTATTTAGCACTTTCATCTCAAATAATTATGAGACTTCATCAGAATTATATTGTTATATCCACAAAGCAATTTAAAACCTTTTTCTCATCATGTGACACATTCTGACCAATCAAACATAAGATCTTGTCCTGTAGTCATAGAAACAGCCAAACTCCTGAAAACCCCATAGAATCAATAAGTATACATTTGCAAACAATAACACACATAAACTTTACCCCCATACTCATAAAATCTCATACTTATTGTTACAATAATAAATAAATATTCAGGCAAATTCTATAGATTTGAGTTTTAAAATGCAATTAATAGATAGCATTCCATTTAAACCGGGAGCTTGCATTGCATTAGTTTTAAACTGTCACAATAGTTCCCTGTATTCTAACCATAAATCGAAGGTATCCCCTCTAGGGTTAGGAGCTAGTTTATCAATGACAAAAAATTAAAAATTTAGGGTCTAAATATACAACATGTTTCGCTAAAGCATTGTTAGTGTTAGATCTAGTAATATGGCACATGTGTTCATATATTCTGTCCTTAAAGCATCTGGATGTTTTCCCAATACAAAAACCTTGGCAGTCTTCGCAAAAATAAGTATAAACAGTCCCTTCTGTTTTACAATTACATCTGAATCTAAATTTGGGTTGCCCCTTATCTTGACAAAGTTAATTCCAATATATACTTACAAAAGTCACAGCTCCCACACTTAAACAAGCCCCATTTAATATTGGAATAACCTTGTTAGAGTTGCAAATGAATTTAGTATCTGACTCAACCAACTAGAGAAGTTTCTGATCTTCTCTTTACCTGAAAGGGTTCTGTTTATTGACTTCCCAAACCTTAAAGGAGTTTGTCACCATTAATGATCACTGTGGAACGATGGGAGGCTAGGGATGTGTGTGTGGAGGGTGTCTGCCTCCAAGTGTACCCAGGTATATGTGCATTTTGTCCATTATATGACCTCTTTTCCAGAAAGGTATTTGTATGCAGCATTGGCTAAGACAACTGATAAAATCCCCTGCTTTTGTGGCAAAAGGTCTTAGACAACAGTGAAGGCAGTTCTTGCTAACAACAAAAATAGCAGTTGTTGCTGATAATGTAGCATTTAATTATGTAAATAATTTTGTTTTATATACTGAATATTTAGATGTGGTAGAGCAGAAGCAGATATACTATGCCTCAGAGTTCGAACTGAAGGGTAGAGTAGGTGATGATGATGGAGCAGTATTGTCAAATAGAACAAAACCTGCTTAGATAAAAGTTAACATAAATATAAGTGACCAGATAGTAATACTGCAGCAGACAGAGGAAGATGCAGGTAAACGAGTGCTGTAAATGGACCAGGAATCAGAGAACAGGTAATGAGAGGACAGAAGGAAGTAAACAGTGTGGTTTTATGGTGGAAGATGAAGGGCAGCAAGGAAGACCCAAATAACATAGTTATTGGACACATCTAGTAATACTGGTAAAGAGATTGAGTATAACACTGGTAGCAGCACAAACAGGTGGTCTTGGGGAATGACTGACAGTAGTATGGGAATTATTCACCCAATGGAGTGGGCTAAACAGGAGGATAAAACTTTACTGTTGTTTCATAGTTAAGGCAGTTTTTATATGCTTTATCAGGTAAAAAAATCAGGGCTAGAAGATTTCCTTGGAGTAAGTTTATTAATGGACTTTGTGTTTCACTCTCTGAGCTTTATACACTGACATATTTTACTTCTATAAACTAAACTTTAGAAGTCTCATTTAATATATTGTTTTCTGGACAACTGAGTTACTACATTTTTGAAAGACGGGAACAAATTTATAATACTGCCTGCCTGATTTTTTCCTTTAAAAACAATAATTAATACAAAGTAATAAAATGAAATAAAATAAATAAACTCCTGTATTTTATAACAAAAGTGTTAATCAGTGATGTGGTATGTTACCTTAAAGGTGACACATTATGGGAGATGCCAGCAGCCATTTTGTGTGAATAATGGGTATGTGAAGCAGAATACAACTTGTGTTAGTCTGGGAAGTTTTAGTGCAGTGAAAAATATTTGCAAAACTTTTTTTTCTTTTTTTGTGTGGTAGTGAATGTTATATATGCATGCGTATTTACTTTTGCAAGAAGATGCATGCCCATGACCTCTCTCAGCTTATTTTGTGGTGCACAGTGACCCCTTCTCACTTCTGTCGTCCTATGGATCTTTATATCGTGCCCTCACACTGTGGTGCCCCATTACCCTTTTACTTTAACTTCTGCTAAATTATCACATTTCACTTTTACACTAAATGACGTATGCCAGGGAACCTGCATGACATTTTTTTATGAATGGTAGTACACAATGGTGCCATACTGATGATTGCTTTTCGGTATATGCCACCAATGCATCTTTCATCCAACTCCATCTCTTAGCTACTGTGTCATAAAGGCCATTCTAGCTTTTACTGGGATGTCTCTGTATTACACAGACATCCCCACCCACCAAGGGCTGTAAAACACACTCAACCTGCTTATGTTTAGTTTTACAACTCCATGAATCTGTTCCTAAACCTAAGTTTCCATGGTAAGGACGGACACCTTGTTCCTGTGTAGGGAGGTCACAGAGGGTGTCTTACAATGTGCAGGACAATACAGGGCATCTTTTAAATGAGGGGAAGTACAGCATGTGAGTGTAAACTATTCAAAGATTAAATGTGCATACTTTAGAGGTTTAGTAAATAGGTGAAGTGACTGTCAGAATAGTTTTGAATACAGTATATTTATATTTGAAAATATGCATTGTCAGAACAACCATGCAGAGAGAGTATAGGGGAAGAATTCTGAAAGAATGTTTTGCAACAAGCAAGTTGAAGCATACCTCAGGTATGGTCAGAAATTGGGGGATGAGAAAGTAGGGAGGGGGAAAGAGGAAAGAAAGGACAAATAGAAGGCCATAGATAAGTCAAAGTAAGGACAGATTGACAACTATGCATGAAACACAGGAATCATTAAGGGATGCAACTGATAAACGAGAATAAATGAGACCTACAGCCCAATTTTGCCAAAAATAAGATGTGATTAGAAAGCTAGTACATTGCATAAAAGATCTGAATGTATGCAGTCAGAGAAGTTGGCAATGACCAATACTGACGAGGCAAGGTCTCGAAAACAACATTAACAACATGAAATTAACCAAGCAGAACAAAATAATAGCCATGCTGCTAAATGCTAGGAGCTTAAACCAAAAACTGCACTCCCTGGAAGCACTTCTATAACTAGAAGATGTAGATGTCTGTGCAGTCACAGAAACCTGGTTCAAGGCCTCAGACAGTGCCCCAGCCTTGCAAGGCTACAATGCCTTCCACACCTTTAAACAGTGAAAAGAGCTTGTAAAAACCAAAGGAGGTAGTGTTTCAATCTATATTAGAGATAAATTCACCTCCTGTCTAGTTAAACTGGACAACTCCATGGAGTTATTCCAGGTCCAGGTTACAGTGGGTAAGACCCCCATTTAAGTCATAGTCAGTTATAGATCCCCTTCCATGGGTCACGATGCCCATGAAGCCTACTTGACGAAACTGGAGACAACCAGTGTGTTTGGTAAAATCTGGATTATGGGGGATTTCAGTTATCTCACCATCAAGTGGGAAGCCTACACTAGCCCTAACTCACTAGTGCAAAAGATCCTTGACTTTGTTACTTCAAATGCCTGTAACAAATTGTCCATACCCTGACAAGGGGAATAAACATTCTGAATCTGGACCTCACCACATGTGAAACAGATGCACTGCCACAACTGTCGGACCCTCATTAGTTAAAACTGACCACAAATCAGCCACGATCAAGCTGGTACTAACATCAGAACTCACAAAGGGTGAAATCGTACTAAAAAAATTCAGCAGTGCAAACTATACCCTCCTAAGTGAAGGTATAAATACATTCAAGCCCACCCCAAGCTGGAAGTGATAACTACTCCAAAGCTTACACTAAAACCATGTACAATGACTTGCATAAGTGTATAAACTCAGCCATACCAGAAAGAATCAAAGCCAGAGCCACAAGTAAAAACAAGGTGCCATGGTGGGCATCCTGCATCAACAAACTTTACAATAAATGCAACAATTTGCTGTCCAAGAAAACAAAAGCAAGGCCCCAAAAATGGAAAAGCACTATCCTCAGCATTAACAGGTGAGTAAGACAACTTGTCAAATCCTCCAAGGGCTCCTTTTGCAGAAACTTAGCAAGTACAGCCAGGGATAATCATAAGGCCTTTTACAGCTACATCAATAACCTAAGGAGTAGGACCCAAGCATGTACAGAACTAGAGGCCAACGATATCGCAAACACTGACCCCACGGAGATAGTAAATCTGCTAGTGGATAGGTTTGGTTAATGTTTCACTCCCTTATACTAAAGGGTTGTGGCTGACCAAATTTGCAGATGACTGCAAACTAGATGCAATCATCGAATCCCCAAATGATGTCAGTATACTCTAGGAGGGTCTCACACAGACCAACCACTGGTGTATTAGTCACTGCCTCAAACTGAATGCAAAGAAATGCATCATTATTCCCTTTGGCACAAACAATGCCCTTCACATTACCAAATCAATAACATACCCCAAGTACCCATGAAGTGATAAGGGACCTGGGATCACAAGTTGACTGTGACCTTAACTTCAGTCACCATGTGTCTACTGAAGTAAGGAAAGCTTTCTACATAGTACACTTGATTGGTAAAGACATTGTCTCAAGAGCAAAGGAAATTATAACTCCCCCTACACTCTGCATTTATCCAGCCCATAACTGGGTATAATACCCCATTTGGTACATACTGTACTAAGCACCTGCAGCAATTAGAGAGACCTCAGAAGTTTATAACAAAGAAGATCAAGAGAGTTCAGCATGTGCCTTACACAGACTGACTAAAGTCCATGTCACTATACTGTCTATCATATAGACTTCTTAGGGGAGACTTATGCTTGGCCTATGGAGCAATCCAAGGCCCAAACCTAATGAACTTGCTGCTTATCTGTAAAATGAGGCTATGGCTACCCATTCCAGGGACCTAAATATGGCCTGTGACTTAAATGGGACAATGCTGGAGAGACAGATTTATCCCCGACAGACTGCCACATCTATGGAACAGGCTACCAATTCTACCAATTCATGTGAAACACAGCACCTCTATAACTTTACAGAGGAACCTGGGCAAGTGGATGGGGCACTGTAAATTTATACCAGGGATAGCGTCCATAATTCTCCTGGACATGGGCAGTCATCACTAAATGCACTCTTGGGTATTGCCTAGCATTTCTATGGTATTAATATGGGGTGAAGTGGCTAGGCTTAAAATGACCTATGGGTCGATAGTCTAGTAATCTCCTACGATCCTATGACTTTCACAGTACTTAGTTGGAAACTCATGACTGAAAAGTCTTGTTGGAACACATTCCAGGCAAACTAAACATTCAAACCCTGAACCGGTGAATGCATAATAAAATACAGGAACTAAGGTTTTTAGTATAGATGTAAGTCACGTGCATCCTCTAGACCCCCACATTTCTAGATATATCAACTCTGAGACTACACTGTATTGAGGGTAAGGAGAACATTCCTTTTTTCCACTTTCTGCAGTCTCACTACTACAAATACAATGTTTTCAGTGAAACATGAAAATGATGAAACAGACTTTGAGGTTCAAGTTTTGCTGCACCTTACTCAATGACCACTGTAGACCAAGGCAAAGAACAATAGAGGATATCTTCAAAGGTAAAGTCAAAAACAATTTTCTGATGGAAGAACAATATATGGATTTAGCTGCAAAAGGAAACTTGCCGCATTATCAGATGTAAGTTACTGCATACATTCATGCAGGGAGGAGGATGCTGTACATGGCTAGAGTACTTTGAGAAAAAAATATGGCAAATGACCTGAGTGATTTAAATTAACCACTGTAGCCCCTTAAGCCCGATGGAAGGCTGGTATGCACCAAACTCTTCCTTATGAAAAACAAGGAAAGGAGTAGTCAGTAAAACTAAAGCTACCACTAGTGTGTACGTTTTCCAAAAAAACAAAAAAGATGTGCTGAAGCAGTTGGCTTTATAGTGCAGAGACAGAGAGAGGGAAAGAGAGAGACCCTAGTATAATGTAAATATCCGTAGGGGAAACTAAAGCACAAAGAAGTCAAGAGCCATGGTAAACGAACTTACAAACTCTAAAAGTAGCTAAAGGCTTAGAGTATTGACTCATGAGGAAAGTAGTAGCAATTAGGAACTGAATTAAGTAGCTAGAGTGAACATCAGGAAGTTCTGAATGATGCAGATGCACAAGAAACAGCAGTAAGAAATAGGATTTGAATCTCTGTTCAAAGCCTGTACTGAAAATCTTTTCCACTTATGCCTTTAATTCTTTTGAATGGAAAGGATGTCAGAGGGAGGAAATGATAGAAATTAATAAATTACCTTAGAATTATTCAGGACAAGCAGCTAGCAGAACACAGGCAGCCAAGCCATTAGCCTGAAAAGTGAAATTCAAATAAGGCCTCCTAGGAGAAGGTATAAGATGAAATGGTTTTATAATGTAGGAGTCAGAAATGGAGTCGTGAATGAAATTACTGAAGCTTGAGGAACCAATTTTGTCTTATCCAGTTAGGAGTAACCAGCATCACTTATTTCATCTATTTCTTTGGTTTGAGCATTTATTATGAGTCAAAACAGACTAAACAGAGCAAGCCTCAGGGCCAAGCCTGTTTCATCATATCTTTGGTTTTGCCATATGAAGGAGGAAACAGGGATAGTAATATTTGGGAGTCAAGGAGGAGGCAGAAAGACTAAAAGGATGATCCCATTTCCTGAACATTATTTGTGCTGTTGAGGTACTTGGAAACCAATTCTGGGCCATCGGGATGTATTTCCACAAGGCAATTTGATTAATCTGGAATGTAAACTGCAGAAACAAATCTGTCAGTAATGATTTCTCACTCACAGACTTCTGTGCCCTCTCTGCACTGAAAGTATTCCTTTGGCTAAGAGTGTTCAAGCCATATGGGTTTTGGTCTTGTATTTTGTTCTGTGGAACTAAACAGTCATTCTTGGTGTTATGGGACCTCTTTAATGTCTACATTCTTCAGGACTTTGTGTCAAGAAGGAACATCTAGAAAGGATAAGAATAGGAGAAGGGAAAATAATTTAAAATAGAAGCCTTTAGCTGTCATTTCTTTTGCATACACACCAGTAGTATTTGTGAAGAAACTGAAACCACTGTCATCTGTGTTAGCGTGTCTGGCAGGAGATTTGAGCATATTCTTAGTTCAACTGGTATTGCATACCAGCATGTCTGATTGTGAAAATGTAAATAGGATTTAAAATGTTGTGTCTTTCCCTGTTTAAACAGAGTGCTTAAAGTATCTGTCACTGCTTTGATTCTGTTTTAACTGTGGTGTTTGAGAGGGACATTCTAAAGTACAAACTGTGGAGAATCAGCTGAGCAGTGAGTGATGTCATTGGAATGTTCCTTGTTGCTAGGAGATTATTTAAGAAGCTGATTGACAGAAAAAAATATTTTTTACAGCTGACTGTTATATTTTGAAATTAAATAGTTGAGACAGTTAAGACTGAGAAGCTGTGCAGTTTGTCAAGTACTGAGCAATCAGTTGACACCAAGAAAAGAGAACTCACCAAGAAAAACTGTAAGCTTGCCTTGGCCTTGCTATTATATCTTAGAGTAGATCAGGGACAGTACTCTTTAGTTAGATCAGGAACTTTTGGTTATTAAGATGGAGTTTTTCTTGAATAATGGATTTCTATCCTGCAGTTTGATTTACATTTCTGGTGACTGAATTCTAATGTTTATTGAGAGCTATTGATTTTCAATTTTGTAATCATTTTTTATTATTAAATGTTTTTCATTTTTTTTACATTGTAGTTGGAAACCAGTGTTTTGTTTTTTTCTTTAGAGATTAGAGTGTACTTCTACCTGTTTGATACTCAGGTCACTCTGAGGCCTACCTGTTCAAGTCATAGCTATCACTTATTTTGATAATTAATTTTCATAACTGGACACCCCTTTTGAAGGGCAGGAAGACCCTCTGATTGGTGGCAGTGTTTCAGTATTTATTTTAGGAAAGAGATAGCTAGAAATCTATGTCAGGCTTTCTCAGAAGTGTTTAGATGTGTGAGATTTTGAGTGTAAGTGTATCAGAGGTCTTAAACTGGGACACTTTGCTATGATGTGTGTAATAAGAAAAATACATTTGGGTGGACAAAGGTATATAGTCCAGTCCCAAAAAAAAAAAAAAAAAAAAAATAGAACATGTTCCTTTTGTGCTCTTAGGGGAAAATTGTGAAATATTACTTTTGTTTAAGTGACAGTCTCACATTGGAGTCAGTAGTGAGGATTGAAGCTCTGTAGTTACTGACCCAGGATAGTAAGGGATGTAAATTAATTGTTGGCAGTCCAGTAGGATATAGCCAGGCATCACATTTATTGGTGGCAGTCTGGTGGGATATTGACCAAATGTCACAGTAATATTAAACCAGGCTGCTGTGTAGAGGGAAAATATTTCCTCAGCTGCATCCAACTAAGGATGATCAAGATGGTCATCCTAATTACTGCTATTTGGTATAGAGAATCCCTCAAGCTCCCTGATGCTGGCAAGGGCCTCAGCTTCTGGGTCACTATCTTTTCAGGGATTCAACCCAATGATTCTTGTTGCTGGGCTGCAGGTGGTCTGGTTCTGTATAAACTATAATTGTGAATGGTGACATTTCACACCTACTGCACTATGTGTTTGTCATTTTCCTTTTCATTTTTAAAGAATAATCATAGCTGGGCTGAAACAGCAAGGATTCCCTGAATATAACTGTGTAAATGACACCTGGAGATCCTCTGTCGAAGGTTGCAGGACCAGCCACAATTGCACGTCCACCTGCTGCACTATATGCCCCTCATATCATTAGCTGTCAGCAACAGAAGCTGCAAAGACATGAGCCTTACTCTTCTCCTTAAGATCGCTGTTTGGTATTTGTAGACTAGTTGATCCCATTTAGAAAGTCTTTTTGAAAGCAGAAACTTTGTGTTGAATAGTTCAGTAACATTCTCATATATACAATGGATGACAAAAACACCCTTTCTGTTGTGCATACTGATGGAACCCTGATTGTATCTCAGGAGATCTGACATCAAGTAGCAGCCACAATGACTGGAAAATCCAGCTGGAGGGGTTGTTAATATGAGGTTGCGGCACCCCTTACTTGATGCTGTAAGGCATGTTTCCCAGAACTGTGTGTATGCTCTGCTGTTTTACTAGCAGCTAGAGAAATAGTTGCATGAATGGGAGAATGGTTTGAAATGCTTTTCATCACTGTGTGCTCAGGCCTCTGGGACAGAGAGTTCTTTGCCACCATGACATACACTGGTCAAACAATGGATGACCTCAGACTACTTCTTAGATAAAAATGATCTCTTCTTTTCATCTGATAGGTCAAATTTCTTATTTTATTCTTCTTATCCTATTCATTGGATTTTTTCCCAACCTTATTGTGATGCATTTCAGTCATAAAGAACCTGCATGTCATTTAGTTTTTTGCCCCATTTGCAGTCTTGATTTCTTTAATCAAGTATGTTTAGGTAAACAACCCCCCCCACAAGAAATTGATTCTTGAAGTGTTTAATCTGTTTTTCCATGCCCTAACAATCACAAGAAATTCTGAATGACTATATGTTCTAGACAACATCCATGCTGAATATAACCCTGTACTTCTAAAGATCAGTACTAAATACTACAGTCTTATACATTAAAAAAACTCATCATATGATCAATTCAGAACTCCCAGTGAACAAATAAAGAATAAAAAATAAAGATATAAAGGACACGTAGTGAATACCACTATGTGTAGGTACATCAAACACTTATTTTAATCACTAGAGCACTGTTCTACCATCTCAGAAAGTTAATGGATACAGCCATACAAACAGAATCAGGTTGGTACTGCAGACAGCTGATAAGAAAAAAACTGTTTAAGAAGAATTATGCCAAGAATTGCCAAACTGTACAAACAAACACAGTATAAAGCTCAGCAGTTCATCTCCTATGAGATGCAGAATTAACATGCAGAAAAAATATACATATCTTGGCATAGATCTGAAAGCAGACTAGCAGGTTATAGAGAACCAGCGTATCAGAACTAAAAATGGACTGCATACAAACGAGAAAACAAGACAGTATAGGCAAAGAACAACTGACATAACTTACTTAAAAAATATACACAAACTACTTCAAAACTAACTGATGTGTTTTCTAATGAAAATATAGCTAAAGCATTTATTATATTAACCAGCTCCCACAACAGGTAAAACTACAGCACAAAAATCAAAATTATTTTATGGCACAAACTTAATAATAATAATAATATCCATTTGTTAACCAGCTAAGCCCACTGGACACTCACTCCCTTTTCAGGGTTAACCCTGAGCAATGTCTGGTTAAGTGACTTGGTTAAGGTCACACAGGAACTGGAGCTCACATAATTAATCCTCTGCATCAACTGTCAGATCATCTGCCAGATGTTAAAACTATTTTAACATAAAATGTTAAGCAAAAAAAAATGCTTTGCACATCTGTCAACCTCTATTATTTAGGGATAATACCATTGTTTCTGACCTCTTCTAACCCTGCTCCTCTGCGATTTACTTTAAGAGCACATGCATTACATTATTAAATATCTTAAATGTGTCTATAGGAAGATTCCTTGTCACTGTATATATAGGATCTGGGACTTGAAGACCTTCTTCTCCTTGACCCTCTGCTATGATATTTAAAGGCCACTATATGCTTTTTAGTGTTCCAAGTTTGAGATGCATAATATTATGTACCACTTTATTTTAGGTTTCACCACATCTCTAGGCTGTCTCCATTTGCTTATTATAGCTGTCCTTGCCAGATACTATTACTTGTATTATGCATGCCTTGGAGGCTTTTACACCTGCCCCCACCACAAGACCGATGTCCCCAGTGCAAGAGTTGATTTAACCAGTTTCCTAGCCTTACAAACAAATGCTACAACCCCTACACCACTGAAGGTCTTTCACCAGAGCAAAAATGGTATGATATCCCTAACTTTCAGCCTCAACATCTGTTCACTCATGTACAGATTAGTCATCCTTTAACCACTGTCCCACACCATGCCTCTCAACTGTCCAGACTTTCACAGAATGCCCACATTTTTGGCTCACATTCGTTCTGGTCTGTTCCTCATAAAATGTGTGGTTTTGTAGCAAATCATTGAGGATTTAAATCACTAAATAATGACAGTCATTTGAGTTTCAGACATTATATCCTTCAGTGAATGCATCCCAACACTTTATCTTAGCAACTTTCTAAGTTTATCATAGCTATATTTAAATGTTGATACTATTTTTAGGCCCTTTTCCCCACATTATTTTCAGCTTTGTCCAGATGTGTTGTGCTAACAGCTTGAGAGCTATGTCCTGCATTTGCCTGCTGTCTTTTCTTTAGTTTTATCGTCATCTTGGAATAGCTGGTCACCCTATGCATGTCAGCTTTCTCAGCAGGACCTCTGTCGGTAATGACAACTCTTGCAATGAGTGCTTACCGTTGACAGAATCAAATGTTTTCATCATTTCCGAACTCTCTCAGCTTTATCTCTATTCAGAGTTGAATGACAGTCCTGTCTGTGTATGTATATACAGAAGCAAATTTTTCTTAAAAAAATTAAAATGAGGGTATCTCCATATGCTGGCTTGTAGCTAGCTTTAATGTTCCTGGCAGGAACCTGAAGAATGATGCCGTAAACTATTGTGTGTGTTTATATCTATATCTATCTATATTATATATCTATATATCTATATATCTATATATCTAAATATATATATATATATATATATATATATATATATGGGTCTACTTTGATTCTCTGAAAATTCATTTCACTGAATTCAATTCACCCTCAAAAAAATCGCTGAAAGCTCAGTTCACTGAAAACCTCACTTCATTGAAGGTTAAGTACTGTTGGGCAAATAAAACATAGATGCCCTTTTCCCCACCGTAGTCCAATCCTGGAGTTAGTATATATAGTTGGGGGGGGTGGGAGGCACATGGATATATACACAGTCACATACACAGACACACACATATATGTGTGTGTGTGTGTGTGTGTGTGTGTGTGTCTATATATATATATATATATATATATATATATCCCATTTAGATATTGAATTGAAATATACTCGAAACGCAAAATCACGACACTGTAAGCGCGAAAGCTAAGAATCCCGAGAAGTCAATATACCGAATAGCACCAGACAATACGTACGGTACATACAAATATTGAAAAATCTCGAATAAACCCCAAAGAATTTATTAAAGAAAGTAGAAGTATCCCTTATGTCCAAAATAATACATAAATAAGGTATCTGCAGCAAAACAACTGTCGTGCAGGAATACGAAATAGCAACACGTTCCGAACTGAAACCTTCCATACCTCGTCCACTCGTACTACTGATCAATCTGCACAGTAGTAAACGTAATATCCCATACTCCTCATACTTTCAATAATCTTGCAATAGCCATGAGAAACTCCAACGTAGTATAACTCCCCCTATTCTTCACAACTTGCTGGAACTGTGAATGACAACGTACAACCTTCCGTTTCTTCAGTGACGGAGGCGTACCACAACTCAAACGGATTCTCAGCTCATCCACCCTGTCTTGTTCCCTAGCCAACATTCTCATGAGTAGGGACAGATCAGTTTGCCTATGCCCTACTGATTTCAACAATTGCTCCCCAGTAGGCACACTTATTGACACAGCCCTACCTCTGCACTTTTCCTCACGCTTCCATTTACAGCACCAATAGCTCTTGTGTTTGCAGATCTTTTCCCTGTGTAACACATATCCATCCAATAACAGCACCGCACCTCCTTTCTGCGATGACACAGTGGCATAAACGGCACCAATTGACCCTGGGGCACTATAGTTTTGATCCTTATACTGCATACTGACGGTATGAAGTTAGATCCGTCATCCACTTGTAATTCCTCTCATGTGACTAATACTTTCATTTCGCGCTTCTCGTCTTTCGAGATTGTGTAGTTTCGCGCTTATAGTCTCGGGATATTGTATTTCGATCATCTTGCATTTTGCGTTTCTAAACGGGAACCATATATATGTACTGTATTGTACAGCTTCTCAAAATACATTTTATCATTTTTACCTTTTTAATGATTTATTCCACAGATTAGTTTTATTTCCAGGAGGTAATATTTAATCTTTTGTTTCTCCTTGGTCTTGGTTATGGTTATGTGTTTGTGGACTTGTTAAATATAATCTGTAAAAGAGTAGTGTGGGAGGTAGACAGTTATATAAACATGCCAGGCATGCATACGGAAAAATCTTAGTTTATGTATTATTTATATTTCAAGCTTTAACAACTGTTTTACTTGATAAAGGGGAAACATAAAATTTGACTGAATTAAGAACAATGATATGAAAACTGTATGTTTTACCCTATAACTTTATTTTAAACTATAAATTACAATACTGGCTATAGCACTGTTAACTACCTAAATTAAACTGTCCAAGCTCGTAAGTGAGTTGGTTTGTTAAATGTACTGTTGCAACTAGCCTTACACAGGACAGCAGCTGTTGTACATTTTGGTCACTTTTTTACCTGATTTAGGACCTTCCACTACCCGCCATTATAAAATAAGGGCATTACCTTAACTTAGCTAAGTAACTTCTCCCTCCCAATTAATTTTAAGATTTAACTTGGTATCAAACAGTTGTTGTTGTCTTTCAGCTTTTCCCGGTTAGGGTTCGCCACAGCGGAACTCCAGTCTGCTACTGATTGGCAGTAGATTTTAACGGACGCCGAGGTACCAGCTCAATGTCCAACCTCCAACAAAGGCATGCCCATTTACGCATGTCTTTTGAATGCCCATCCAGCTATGGGGGGGACATACAGACTCCACACAGAAGGCACTTCCCACACTCCAGCTGAGAATCAAACGGGAGAACCTCTTGCTGTGAGGCAACAACGCTACAACTTGGTATCAAACAGTACTTTGTTTTAAAATATTTTAAACTCTTTCTCTTACCAGAAACACATTCTCTCTGATTGTTTCTAAGACTCTGGGTTCTAACCCGCTCAGTTACGCCCTCTCTGCACTCGGGCTACACTTCGTTCCCCTACCTTACCCCACTCCCACCCCACCCACCCCTGCACTCCCTTAATTTATACTTACAAGACACACCCCTACTACCCCATCAATCAAAAAAAAAACTCCTCTAAGCCCCTCCACCTCACTAGACCAAACCCCACCCTCATCCTCTCATACCTTACATATGAATTCACCCACCACTGAATGACATTCCCTACCTTACCTACAACATTATTCAGTGAATAAACGAGTTACATCAAACAGCTGATATGGCCACTTCAATTTATCCCACAGAGTGGAACAATCCCATGCCCTACCAACATACGACTAAAGCCTTAGGCCTGATAACATATATAATAATCTAAAATGCCAAAAAATCCAAAAAGAATCCAACAAGAAGAGTGGAGAACGGAAAATGTTGCCTCAAGACACTATTTTATTCGAACCACTTAAACTCCAGACATAAAATGTAAAACACACTACACTGGAACATTAACGCTCTTATCACACGCGTTTTTGTCTGCAGAATCAGACTTCATCAGATGAAACATAAGGATAGCACATTCCTTTTATAGCCTGACCAATAAATCAATTAGTGTCCATAAATTAAGATATTTTCAGATTTACGTAAATCCGAAAATATCTTAATTCGCAAATCCGAAAATATCTTAATTTGTAAATCCGAAAATATCTTAATTTATGGACACTAACTGATTTATTGGTCAGGCTATAAAAGGAATGTGCTATCCTTATGTTTCATCTGATGAAGTCTGATTCTGCAGCAAACGTGTGATAAGAGCGTTAATGTTCCAGTGTAGTGTGTTTTACGTTTTATGTCTGGAGTTTAAGTGGTTCGAATAAAATAGTGTTTTGAGGCAACATTTTCCATTCTCCACTCTTCTTGTTGGATTTCTTTTTGGATTTTTTGGCGTTTTGGTTTGAGTTCTTCATACCACCACTTTTTTTGTTTATATCTAATAATCTCACTAATGCTAGTTATAGTAGCAACCAGGATCAGTTCATGTCAGTCAGAAACCCCCCGCAGTCCACTCCACCTCTAACACCCAACCTCTGCCTATCAGTACAGCTAACATACTTATAGGTGGTTCTAGCTTCACTAGCACAACCTTAACCCAGATTAAGCACCCATTGCTAAGCTATCAAAACTCTACTGCTGTCTCCTTGAAATACGACAAAAACATTAACAAACTGATGAAATTTATAGTACAAATAGCCTCAAAATTAGCCCTAAGTGGAGGCATTCATCCCAACCCCGGCCCCATTAGCAACCCCCCAACCTTAACCTATATCCCTCAGATTAATGCTAACCAGGCATCAATCATTTCCAATGGGAAAAGAGCAGATATTTTAATACTTAATATGAATATAAGAAGCATTAACATCAAAATCCATGATCTCCATGTTAACTTCTCTTTTTACTCACCTGACATCACACTACTTACAGAGACATGGCTATACCCAAACACCAGCAGTAATGAAATTCTACCACCAGGTTACAACATTTTATGTACTGACAGAAAAAAAGAAGAGGTGTGGGTGTTGCACTACTCTTTAAAAAAAAAACACGTCTCAATAGAATCAATAGTTGTCACTACCTTAGAACTTAAAAAATGCAGAAATGATAACTGGCAAGCTAAATAATCCCAAAACACACACACACACATATATATATGTGTGTGTGTGTGTGTGTGTGTGTGTGTGTGTGTGTGTGTGTGTGTGTATGTAAAATAGGCCTCTATATGCCACCAGGGGATAATATCCCAAAGCTAGAAAACATTCTTCAGTGGTGTAGCAATAACCTACCCTAGGGAACACTGATAATGGGTAATCTGAATACAGACTGGTCAGACTGCAATTCTCCAAATTCCAAGCATTGCATAAACCTACATGGCTTTTCACAACTCATCCAAGGACCCACCAGAATTAACAAATCCTCCAACAAACATTCCACTTTAGACTGGATGTTAACAAACCAACCAGCTCTTTACCCCTACTCAGGTCATCTCCCAGACTCCTTCAGTGATCACTATCCCACTTATTTGGTCAGAAAAAGAGCAAACCCGACCAAAGAACCTATTCTACTACAAATAAGAAACAAAAAGTAACTTAACCCTGACAAACTTTTAGACATGCTTAAACAGTGTAATTGAATACCAATAAAACACCTACAACTTCAAGAAGCCGTTAATTACTTCAACATGACCTTCCTCTCCATGCTAAACTCTCAAGTGCCCACTAGATACATACGTGTAAAATCTAACTATGCCCCATAGTTACAAAAAGAAACACTAAATCTTCTCAAATGTACAGATAAGGCATAGACTACATGGAAATCAAATAAATCACAAACAACACTGCAAACATACTGGGAAATTCGAAACAAAGCTAAGAAACAAACTAAAATAGATACAGTTAACTACTACACTGAAATACAGTCCAGGCACCACAAAAATTCTAGTCCACTACAAACAACATCCTTCTACCAGGCAAAACTGGAACACCCCACCACCACCACTACCACCAGTACCAACAACTCAGACAATATTGCTACTCAATTTAACAAATATTTTACAGAAACCATCCTAGAACTAATAAAAAATCAAACTCCCTCAACAACTAAACCCTCCATCCCCACAAAAAATAACTCACCAATATTCTCTCTTCACCAAAGTCAAGTAACACTATCAAAAAACTACTGAAAAAATTAAAACCCACCAGACTGGCTGCAGATAGTCTACCAGCTGAACACCAGGTCCCTCCCATCTGGTAAACCTCTTATATTATTCCCCATCAAATGAACTAAATAACTACAGACCAATTGCAGTATTGTCTCCACTGTCAAAACTTCTTGAAAGAGTAATGCATACACAAGTTATCAACTACCTACTCACTAACAATCGTCTAATAAATACCCAACATGGTTTCAGACCATACCATAGCACAACAACTGCACTAATGTCTTTCACTAACACTGTCAACTTCCACAGATCTAATGATAACTATGCTTCTTCTATTTTCCTAGACTTGTCAAAAGCCTTTGATATGGTCTCATACTAATTTACTTAATACCCTCACTGACCTACATTTCTCTAACTCCACACTTGCATGGTTCCAAGATTACCTCATAAGATTGCAGCAAGCAGTCTCCTGGCAGCAAACTCTTTCTCCCCTACTACCAGTGACCATTAGAGTTCCTCAGGGCTCTATCATAGGCCCACTTCTATTCTCCGTAATTACTAGCAACACCCATCTGGCAACAACTCATGCATCTCTCATCCAATATGCAGATGATTCCACAGTGATCTCTTCTGCACACTCTCTGCTGGAACTTCAGACTAAAACTCAAAGAGCCTTTAACAAAGCTGAGTCTTGGCTTACAAATGCTAACCTAATCTTAAACCCTAAAAAAACAAACCGATGATCTTCCTACCTAATAATGCTGCTCCTTCCCCTAACACCTTCTTTATTGCCTCAGCTAACAATACCATCATCACCCCATCACCACACACTAAACTTTTAGGAGTAGAAATAGACTGCAAACTCAAATTTGATATTCATATTTCCCAGACAGTGAAAAAGGTACATAAAAAACTCAGTACTCTATACAGGAATAAACACTACTTTACCAAAAATAAGAAAGTAACCATTGCCCAAACACACCTAGTCTCCACCCTATTGCACAGTGTCCCCATCCTCACTAATCTCAAGAAATCTAAATTACATAAACTTGAATCCTGCTACAATAAAATAGTAAGATATGCCACAAACTCACCAGCTAGATCTGCCCTAAAGCAACTTAACTGGTTAGAGCTCCCTCAACTCCTACACTATACACAACTAACAATTGCCCACAAAATTTGGTCAGACTCACAAAAAATACTAGCTTCAAAAACTCTTCTTAAACCATATGTTACCAGCAGACCACTACGTTCCTCTCACAAACAACAAATAAAAGCCTGCTTATCCAAAAACCAAAAAGGGGATTCCCTGTTTGCAAACTACATAGATAAAATCTGAAATGAACTGCCTGTAAACATTACTTCTATTCAGTCCTTACCACTATTCAAAACTAGCCTAAAAAAACACCTCCACAGTAAGTCACTCTGCCAATGCCCCACCCCTGGCTTATATACCAACTATTTCTTAGCTGTGATTATCGAAATGCATTTTTACCAGAACATACTCTGCTGATGCTTTCAACTGTACATACCCTGTATTTTATAATTCTCCTACAATTGCTCTCTATATTTTATATTAAGAGAACTTTACTGTGATTATCCAATTGTATTTTCATTTCTTTACCAGAATGTACATTGCCGATGCTTTACAATTATAACTACTCTGTTGTTCTATGTTTTATAATTGTCCTGTAATCCATGCTGTATTTTTATTGTATGTGGAGCTTTTCTCCCCGGGCCTCTGCTGGAAAAGGACATGTGTCCAGTCAGACTTTCCCGGTACACAAATGTAAAATAAAATAAATAAAAATATAGAAAAATCACCTGGAACTTAAGGAATATAGTTGGCTAAGCTGGATGACATCTTGCATCTAGACTTAATAAGTGCTTCGGTTAAATGGACAACTAAAGTCTCTCAGTAGTGACAGGTTATTTCAGTTCCTGCTAAATTATCACCTTGACATATTCAAAATCTGTGCATATTGGCTAAAGCATTTGCCACATATATAATGCCTTTTTTTGGCAGAGACCATCTCCTAGATTAACTGTTATAACAGATCCTAATCCATATCATATCTTTTCAGCACTTCTCACTGCTAAAGAAAACCTTCTTGACCCTTGAAAACATTAATTTGTTTATAATTAATAAAAATATGACTTTAGTGCTCCCTGAGAGCGGTGAAGGAACACCCTGATTCATGATCAATCCCTTTACCTTGCATCAAATTCAGTATGACAAAAAACTGGAACTTAGAAATCCTCTGGTCAGTAAACACATCTAATTACCATAATATTGTCAAGCATAGATCCACCCCATATCTCTTGCAAACCAAGACAGCTACCTAATCCAGCTGAAGAACGCACCTATAAAGTCCAATACAGTTATTCAGAGACACTTCAACTACCCATCAGTTAACTGGTAAACTTACACAGATAACAGGTAAGCACAGCAGTACCTAAACTTTGCTACTGCCAACTCCCTGAAACGCCTTGTGTCGCTTCCTAAAGAGAGACAATTCTCCTTGAGTGGGTTCCTTCTAATATCATCTTATTTATTGCTCAAGGAAATCTGCACCCACTTGCTCTCATCTGATCACTAAGCTATTGCATTCTCTCCTAAAACGAAACCTATATTACCAGCTAAGTCTATTTTGTTCGGGGACTTTAACAGGGCAAGCATCATTTCACTCTGTCTTTCTGATGAACTAAG
The DNA here is from genome assembly GCF_019279795.1 of Protopterus annectens. Taxonomy (NCBI): domain Eukaryota; kingdom Metazoa; phylum Chordata; order Ceratodontiformes; family Protopteridae; genus Protopterus; species Protopterus annectens. The sequence continues at coordinate 551,213,015 of NC_056749.1, read as the reverse complement.
GAAATTCAAAATCTCTCACGATGACCCTACTTCTGCCAAGGCTGCTCTCTCTCTCTCTCTCTATATATATATATATATATATATATATATATATATATATATATATATATATATATATATATATATATATATATATATATTTACACATATCTCTGACTTTTCCTTTTCTTTTGTAAGTTTGATGGTAAATTCAAAAATAAACCCTTATGTTAGAATTATAAAACCATTGAGCTCTACAATAACAGAATAAAAACAAAACTTCTTGCCCTGTGCTATAATTACACTCCAGTCCTAAAATTACAACAATGGCCTTAAATTCAGTTCCCTAGAGGCAGCTTGTGAGAGTGCCATTTGTGTGAATTAAAACTGCTGAGAAATAGTTGAGGCTTGAACTTTTTTCAACTTTTGTATTACTGTGGAGTTAGCATATATAAGTTGGGGGCTGTGATGCTCTTCCCTCATAGGTGATGACTGGAGACTTAATTGTTTATTTTTTGTTGAAATTGATTTTCAGTGATTTTGTTTCCTCAAATGGCATTCACACAAAATGCCTTTGATGCACTGACATGGTTTACAAAATCATGGAATCCCTGCTAAAGGGTAGAATTCTGTATACTTTTATTAGGACTAATGATGTTTATTACTGAATTCAAGGCAGCATGGCTTTTACAATACGAATATCACATCAAGCAAATAAAACACAATCCATTGACTAGATAATCTTGATAGCAAACCAAAAGTGTGTCTGCCAGTACTACTTGCATAGATTTTTACAAACCTGTAACACGGTATTACAGAAAAAGATGCTGGGAAAATCAGACAGTCCTAAAGTGATCAAAACTGCTAACATTGTTAAAACAAAGGATAGACATAATGGCACAGAGGGACATGCTAAATGGAGTCTACTGAGACGAAGAGATAATTACTAGCCAAGTGATACAAGGGTAAATACTAAGACCAATTCTTTCCACTGTCCCCATATGTTGTGCTGCAGAAAGTCAGGAAGAAACTATATGTATTTTTGGTCATGAAAAAAAGAGGTAAGATGCAAGATTAATACATAAGAAGTAGATGGGAAAGCAAAGACTTAGGAAGACTTATAGAATGGTATGAATATAGCACCGTATTGAAATGTCAACACTCATAATAGTGACTGCTGACACATCAAAAAAGAAAAAAGCTCCTCCATGTTGACTAGGATGAACTGAGGTTGTTTGGACAAGTTTTTTGGCTGCCTGACATGAAGATGTACCAGGCATAGACCACTAGGAGAAGTCTTGGGACAGATCTAGGCCATATTGGAGGGCCTATCCCAGAAATTCATTAAAGTGCCTAGCATAATCCATACAACTTGTGCTAAAATAGCTCTTCTCCTACAATGTGCCCATTTGTGACTCAGAGACATGTAAGCCATGGCAAGGTAACATCTCATTATTAGCTAATTTGCATGTCTCTGAATTACATTTACTACCCTGATGTGCAGACCATTGCTGATCTGCACATCATGATAGTAAACTGCTGCTCATGTAGAGAATAGCATTCCCTCCACAAGAAGCATAGCTGGCGCCACGTAATGGTTCTATAAACTAGCACCACGTAATGGTTCCATAAACTAGCACCTCCTCAGCTCTTCAGGGGAAGAACAAAACAACAAAAATAAAATAAAAAAATAAATAAATGTCTGTTCCTTCTACCAACCAGGTAGCCAGAGGACTGGCGTCCTCCCCAGCCCAGCCATTTAGAGCTCATTTCTGTGGCCTGCCCATGACCAGCTTTCCTCTTTTTTAAGTGAGTAAAAAAAATCATTTCCTCTTTTAAACTGTACCAAACTACTTGCTACAAATGTAGCAAAAAATTGCTACTCTTTATTCCCTACCTGCTCAGACTGCTACAGTGCTAAGGTTTGAGTTTAAAAAAAAATATTCTTTTAAACTGTAGCAAACTTCTTGATACAAGTTACAGTTTATACCGTACCTGCATGGAGCACTATGGGGCTCAGAAAAAAAAAAAAAAAACATATTTTATACTGCAGCAAACTGCTTGCTACAAATGTAGCAAACAGTTGCTACAGTTTGCACTCTGCATGGAGTACTACAGTACTCAGGTTTGAGTTAAAAAAAACATTGTTTTAATTATAAACTGAATAAAAGTGCTTGCTATGATGTAGCAAGCAGTTGTAACAGTTTAGACCACACACTGGACTCTACAGTTCTCAGGTTTGACTGCACAGGCAAAATTGATCTTTAAAAGCTGGGATGCATTAAAAGATGATCAGGATCAGCTAATCATGCCCATAACATTTTGTACCTGGGACAGTTCATCTTTCTTGACCCACACTAACTGTGCTACTGCCTTCCACAGTCACTTTACTTCATGCAAAGTAAACATGACAACACATACCACAGTCCTCATACCTATATGCTCTCTCATTATCCCCCCATCCCTATGATAGTTGAAGTCCCATCATGGCACATATCTATTGTGCCCTACCTGCTAGTGTATCACCCTCACCATTAATCCCTGGAATGCCACTGTTGCCAGTTTGGCACTCTTAGAGTTATTCATAGTGGTCTTGGCATCCCCCATCCTGATCACCATACTGCCATTGGTGATGGCACCTTAAGGGTCATCTGTGGTGGTTTAGTGTGTCCCTGCCATCCCCAATCCTTGTATTGCTGTTGATGCCCTTAGGGCAGTTTTGGACTCTGTAATCCCTGGTGTTCTAGTGCATCACCCCACCTCCTGATCCCCATATCACAGTCATATAATGCACATGAGCATGTTCGTTTGACTATGTTCATTACCCTGAAATAGTTGGAATATGGTGCTTATCTACCTGTCCAAGCAATTTCTTGAATCACTCATCCATGAAGATGCCTCTCTGAAGGTGGTTGTAGGGAAAGAACACATGGCTACTTAGCTTATAGCCCCCCACAATACTTCAATAGCCTTCAGCATGGCTGTGGGGCCAGCCCTTCACAGCACTGCCTGTCTTAGGGAAAGATGAGTGTGTAAAGGAAGTTGCCGAATCAGGAAAAGGTACCATGACAAATACACAATGTGGGCTAGATACAGAACAGTGGAAAATCTCTGCTTGGCTTGAACAGTCACAGTCTTGTTCTTATGTGGGAAGAGCAAAAGACAATCCTGAACAGGATATTATCCAGACTATGTAGGGAGAGCAAGTGACAGCTACCAACTCCTCATCCAATCAAGTATGTTATCCAGACTTCCTGTAAGTGTCAGCAAGGAGGACAGGTGTTTCACACGGAGGAATAAAGAAAAAAGCTGATCATCATGTGCATAAATCTGAGAACTTAGAGTCTTCCTTCTGATGACATCTTCAAGTGGGATAGTATATGCCATAAAACTAGAACCTAATATGGGGTTCCATTAGAGCCCTATCACAAAGATGGAGGTTAACAGAAACTACTATCTGCATTCATCCAAAAATAAGAAGAAATCATTTGTATGCTTTGGGAAATCACAAAAGTTCACCAATACTGCAACAGAAGCTCATGATGCACGATGTCAAATGCAGCCATGTGATCAAGAAGGGCAGGACCTGAATAACAAAACTGATTCCTCATGACAAGAAAATCATAACTAATCAATAGAGGGCAGTGTGGGTGCTTTATCATGTGGCAAAGTCATGCTGATAATGATGTGACAGGCAGTGCCTTAGCAAAATGAAATGAACAGAGCACCTATCCCAGACCAGGGCACAGACCTAAAAAAACAGTCTGATGACTTACAAGCTGCAGATTATGCAGTTGTGATCACTTAATACACAGCTCTTAAAAAAAACTTTCCTGTTTTATTATTTTTTATGGAAAATTACCTTAAAAAATGATGTCTAAATAGTTAATAACTCTCTCTAAGCAATCACAAAAGTTATGACTTAGTCTTAACTTATAAACTGTCAAATTCTTTACAAAAGGCTGGCAGTATAAAACCTGCCATGATGCAGCCACCATTGGGATCACTTAAACACAGTGGGGTGCACCAGATTCCCTAACTTCAGCTCTGCCAAGAGATCACATCAGGCTAAATTCATGGAGAACCACTTTCATGATAACCTTGATAAAAAGGGGGAGATTAGATACGGGATGATAATTCTCCAAAGAATTCAAGTCAGAATATGACTTGTTAAGAATGTAAATAACCTGTTTCTCTTCTAAAGTAAATAGAAAAATACCTATATTTTCTCAGAAAGAACCAAACATTTCTGAGACTAAATAACCGTAGTACTTCCAGCCAAACTTTACTTGGTTGGTGAGTGATATAGTTTGCAGTTTGCGGGATGCATAAAAAGAATCAATAACACAACCTCACAGTAGTCCGTGAGCTTCATCTAAGACTATATAACTTCACATGTGGTCTTAATTAAGCAAGGCAATGTGGTACTGTGGTACCAAGATTCCATTCTCGACAATTTCATCCTTAAATGCAAAAATCATACTCCTACCTTACAATCGCAGGCAGAAAATGCCTTCCTACTGATTAAACAGACAGGACTGCACAGCCTATTTAAAGTATTGTAAGGGCTTTGCTATGTGAATTGTGGCAAAAGTCACAATCCTGGATAAAAAATACTGCCTTCTTACCACACATTTCTGCTTCATGAACAGGGCAGCATTAAGCAATCTTCAGATTCAGTTCAGAAAGAAGGCCCTAGCTACTGCAGAATTTCAACCTTTGGCTTCTCTTAATACCTGTGTTGATGGTTATATCATAGCTCATGGACACTAGCAAATGGAGGTTGTACATGGAAGGGGGCAATTCTGATCAACAATACCTGTGATGGCCAGTTTACTATCAAAATCTTGAGGTGACTTACCTCGACTATTCACATCACTGACCTGGAACAAAGAAAAATAATCACGCCGATTGCTTTGAATGTTGATTTTTTGGAGGAAACATTCGACCACTCACCACCCAGAAAAAAAATCAGCTATGAGGCAGAAAAATTCCTACTGTTTTGCAGGGGGCAAGCCCCCCTGCACCCCCACTCCCCTGCTAATTATATATTCTAACTCCAAGATCACACTACAGTGAGGGAAAAGGGTAATTTTCCCGATCCCCACTGTAATGAGATGCACTTCAAAACACCAATACTCCAAACTGCAAACACAGTCTCCGTATCAACATTTCAAAGTCAACAGGAATTGTGTTCGCAGTTTTGCCTCTCTAACTCTCCGTGTTTATCCTTCTCACTGTTTAGGTAAACCACCTCAACATTTTGATTGTAAACTGTGATGGCCTTATTATATGTTGTCACTAGTGAATTTGAAAACTGTAATTAATGAGGTTTATTATATCCCTTTACCTAACAAAACTGCACTGGTTAATAAATTCAGATAGACAAATATATACATAAATAAACAAAGAAACAAACTTCCTGACAAGCTCAATACTGGGTAACTCACTAAGTGTGGGTGTGTGTGAATTTGTGAGTGTTCAGTGGGGCGAGCTCTAATCCAAACTAGAATGTAGCGGTCAGATTTGAAGGATAGGTTCCCCACTGACCACAACAAGTTGAAATGTCAAGAACATGTCAGTTTTATGTATGACAGTGTTAAATGCTTCAACACACCTACAGCGATCATAAGCAAAGCCTTATACTTCCAGACTCACCATCATCTCAGTTACTGATGTTAGTCAGAATTTACCAGTAAGGCAGGTCCAGTGCTGTATGAATAAGAAATCATTGAACTCTTAGAAAGTAATTATCATTTGATAGATGGTATAGAAAGAAAAAAAATCTGTAGATTGTTTCTACCCCCATGACACATTAAAATTCATTGGTGGTAGCCCAGGGACTGTGGTACCTCCTGCTTACATAAAACATGGAGGAGCTCTAACGGCTCACATACTGCTTTGCTTTACTTCATGTTGTATTGTATTACTAATTATTTCTCAATAAAAATGTTACAGTTTATGAAGCTGTTAATTGAACAAAAAGTCTTGCAGGATGTGCAGTAGTTCAACTCAACCTACTCTGCCCTGCAAAACAAGGGAAGACCAATGTTGTCTCCACATACTTGTAGTTATTGGGAGAGTCTCTGCATGCTTTAACATGAATTATTATTGCAGTGTTTAAATCACAAGACATGACAGAGCATGTGTTAATGAAAATTTACTTTTGCTCTGTGCATTTCTGTCATAATATGCAAATCAGTGACTAATCACATGAAAAGGAGACATATCTCCTGGAATCTGCACCCGAGGTAGCTTAGTATTATGACTGATTAGGCTCGACAATACTACAAATTCAAAATGAATCTGAAATGTACAAAGTAAAGTATGGCAGTGATACTCTTGGCATCTTAGACTCAGAGTAAGAATTTTGGATTATTTTCCTGATAAATGTTTATGTTTTAAACAGACTGCCTAAAAGTCACATTATCTGAGACTGCCACATGTGACCATGTGAGAAGCTGTCACAGAAATGCTGTCCATTTGTAAGATAAAGTCTCTTAATTTAGTAAAAGTTGCTAGAACATGTTAACCCCTGCTATTTTGATGTGGGTATCTGTACTTAACATGCATATTTCTACAATGTTTTTGAATATGAAAGCATGGTCAGTACTGACGGTATTACTTCAGATACCATGAAGATCCATGTGAATGGCAAAATAATGATGTTTGTTTTGTTTCAGCCCATTATATTAACAGCAGTAGATGGTACTAGTCGTTACAAAACTGAGAGAATACCAGCCAAGAATTCCCGTATATAAAAATCACACCCAACATCTACAAGAAAAGATGGTTTGCATCAGTAGTTATTTAAAATACAGATAGTGACTCCCTTGACAGCCCAAAATGGCATGCATGGTTAGTAAATAGCTACAGCTAAGTGAATGGATCACCTTTAGGGTAGCCTAGCCAGTTTACACTGTAGCAAGCTATTGACCATAACTATCTCAATCTGTGGGACCTTGTGGGAAACAGTTCCAAAACCTGTAGACACTGGTTGTACAAAAAAAGGGAAAACAGCTTCATGAAGCTACTGTAAGCTAAGCCTGCCTTTTTCCACAGCTTTTACAGGCCAGGAAAAATTGTGACCTCTTCTAAAATTCCAAGATGTAAGGAAGCATGACTAGTCTGTGTGAATAGAGGAGAAGGAAGTAGGATTGGTACAGAGAAGTGCCCTATACACAGGAGTCACAGAAGTATTACCAAATTAAATTAGTAGAGCATGGCAGTTTCAGCAATTTACAAATCTGGAAGAAAAACATTGACTGGAAAATATTACATAACCTGAAATGCAAACAAGCAGTTAAGGATTATCTTTAAACAGCATCAAATGTAAAACCACAGAATTTCACTTTTCAATTTTATAAAAATAAAAATATGTAATATACTACTATAAAAGAAAAAAAAATAACCCTGATGCGGCCTTTGACAGTGCTAGAAGTAGCCACTTCACAGAATTTTTAACCAATGTAATATTAAAACATAATGAAAATAATTTAATCCACTTCCCTGTCATTTCCATGAGGACATGGGAGGAGATGGCAGGGAAGGAGGAAGGAAAGACAAGGTAAATAAAGATTGGGGTTGCATCTTTTTTAAGTCAATACACTTTTTTCCTTAAATTTTTTTTTTGTTTAGGCCAGCATCAAATGTAAATGTCCCGCGCAGAGCGTTAAAAGAGAGGACGTACCGGTCGCCTCTCTCCTCTGGTTCTCTCAGTGTCGACTTGTGTTACATACCTCCTTTCTTACAACTTTTCTTGTTGGGCTTGCGGGCACATTCCTTGGGAATTCGCTTTACTGCAAAATGAATAAAAGAACTACAAAATAACAGGAGGCTCCAGAAGAGAGACCAGCACATGCAAAAAAGATAACAACCAAAATATACGCAGCAACCCAGTCCCTTCCCCCCAACCCCACCCTCAACAAACAGTGCATGAGATGGTTGCAGAAATACTCCTTTCTTTGAAGGGCAAACACAGGAAGCTTCAACTGAATAAAAACATGCATGTGTTTAAGGTCACTTGTGTCACTACTCAGGGATAAAAGTTCTTTTTCTTTTATTCTAATTTCTGTATTGCATGGACTCAACTTTCGCTTGAAGAGGCAGGCTGACCTTAGTGAGCATTTCTTAGTCTAAACAACATTTTTTAACTAACTATTGATACTGTTCTGACTAGTATCTGTTTCTGTAAACAAGAAAAAAAAGTTCTTCATCGCTTCATTTAATCCTTTTTTAAACAGATCTCAGCAAAGGTTATTTTACAGACTGGTTCTCTCCAGACACAACACATAAGGAGCAGTGCTTAGCAAAAAACGTATGTATGGTTTCTAGAAAAAGTGACAATTCCCCACTGCTACCAGCAGGGAAAAAAAATCTGCAATGACAGCAAGTAATACAAGACAGCTTGTATTAGGATTACCGTGGCAACATTTCAGTGCCCAGGTGACTTCATTTTTTGAAATCACTTGCATGGCTGTGTGATGCTGGACAACTCACTAAACTACAGTAAAACTTGAAAAAGAGACAACTGATCATAGTGGGCTTTCCATGACAGCAAAGAAATAAAATAAATAAATAAACAATAAATGTTCAGTCAGTCAACCTATGACTGCATAGACAGGGTTATAAATTACAGTGCAAAGTGAAAATCCAGTCCACTCATCCCTGAAATTCATTGGTTTCCTCAGAATATTTGTCTAGATGCATCAGAATATTTAAATATGTTGCACCATTACTATGGAAACTGAAGGTACTTAAGCTGTTTGAATAGTTTTTCCATACAAAGTAGCATCCATTTATGGAACAGTACCTATCAGTACTGTATTTTTTTGGATACTTCCTTCAACAGTATTGTCAGCCTTCATCCATGGAAAACTTTAAAATGCTACATCTATTAAGATTAACTAACATATGCCCTGAATGCCACAGTCTGCAGTTTCAGGTTCTCTAATAAATGTTATAGAATGCACATAAAACATCAGCATGATCAGATGTTTGATCCATCTGTCTTAGTCATTAAAGGATCATAACCAGTTTCTAAAAAAAGTTCAAAAACATTTTTCTTGACAGAAATAAAACTGGTCAATAACTTCATTTATTTTCTCTGATGTACTATAAATGCATAAAGAACATTTATGACTAGAGGATAGTGAGAAAACAGCCACTGTGTAAATTTGTTTCCAAAAGATCAGAGCTGTTGCATTAATACAGTCTCCCTGGTAATAAAATAATGCTGAAACAGTTTGAACCATAAAGGGCGACAGCAACAACTTAAAACATTAACTCTGTATTTGTGATGATTCCCTTATATCTGGACACAAGTGGTCTTAAATTTGCGTTCCATATGACAGAAGCCCCTGTGTGGGCTCCTGGAGTACTCCTCCAGCCATGAGCAGGTAACCTTTGACCCTCTGGACTCTAAGGGGTATGGACCCCCAGAAACAATTATAAACATAACCTACTGGCTATTACACCAGAACTTTCCAAAATGTTTATTTTTATGCTTTTTTGTTTTGTTTTGTTATTGTTTTTGAATCCAGTAACACAAAAGAGGAACCCATAACAATGCCATGGTGTGGAGGGGAAGAAGGAAGGGGTGACGGACAGGAAAAGGAAGAGCATGATGATGAAGATGATGATAACAACGCTCAAGTCAAAATGAAGATGAGTTATTATGGCTACCACAAACAACCAGCATGCTGTGAACATCCCATGCTTCAAACACAACACCCAGATGATACAACAAAGTTCAATTTAATAAATATTTAAAAGGAGATAGAGAGAAAGAATAAGAAATAAATAGAAATGTTATCAACTTGTCCTGATTGCTCTTGTTTCATTTACCCCGTGGACTCACCATCCTCCGTTGGAATGTAGATGTTTAAATATAAGCAGTCTTCATTTTGGTCCTGAATGTAGGCAGCAACTATATCCAAATTAGAGGTAAACCACACTGGCATCATAATTTCTGGAACAGCATTGTGGATGTTTTGAGGACAAACTGAAGAAAAGTGGGTAGCATTCCTAATTCCAGACCAAGAGGAGGGTGGATCTGGTGGCATGAAGCGTTTCTCACCTACAGGAGCAGCTGCATAGGGAACACCCAAATACTGATCAACAGGTCCCAGGATCTCAGTCGGTAGTGGGACCCTGACACCTCGTAATTTTCCATAATGAGTATTGACAGTTGGGTAGTGAACCTGACCATCCATGAGCATCACAAATGATGCAAAGCTTAATATCCACAGGGCAAAGTTAAAATTTCCACTGGCAACCTCTAGCTTCGGTGTCTGCCAAAGGAAAGACCAAAAGTATCGTCTCCTAGGTGTGAACCACATTGTACAGGATCAGAACCACTGCCAAGGAACACCGACATAAATCCCCCCACCCCCCCAACATGAACACCAATCTCAAATCAGCAGTTAAGTCTGTTAAGCTGCCTGCGTTTGTATTCCATTGCATTCCACCATGGAGATGATTTTCCCAAAATGAAATGAAGCAAAAAAGGAAAAAGATCCCAGAATTCACAGGGATATTACTCCCCTCCTCTGTCTTGTAACAGAATGCAACTACAGATCCCAAAGTTCTTCATGAGAGGTAAAAACTTTATTTTAAGCTGGAAGCGCCACACCATATGCTCCTACTGGTTGGATTTGCCTACATCTCACTTGCTGGATCAATACACCTGTAAAGAAAACAAAACAGAGTAAATAATAATGGTTAATATTTATAAAATCTGCAGATGATTAGCTGATTAAATGTCACTGTAACCTACTAGAGAGCATTTAATGCAACAATACATCAAATTAAAACATAGGACTTTTGAAAGAATCCATTGACAGTGCTTCAAAGAAGAAATCAGAATTTGCTGTAGGTTTGTATGACTATCAAAATGAGATATAACTTTTTTGAACTAGATAAGGTACAATGAATGTTCATGTTAACTAATATTTCATGCAGGCAACATGTATTGCATTCAGTGCTATAAAACATCTGGCAGTATTAAGAACATGTCTTACAATATCATTCACAAACTTTATATGGCAGCTTATCTTATATTCTATATTTTTCTATATTACATTAAACCTGTAATTAGTCTTTTCACCCCTCAAATATTTCTCCCTTTCAACCTTCATTCTGTACAGTGGCGGCTGGTTACTTCAAATTAAAGTGGGGCTGCAGGAGACAGTTGAATGTGTGAGGCCAATGGGAATGGGTGTGACTAACTAAAAAGGGGTGGAGCTATGATCAAAACCATAACAACTGGAACTTTAATTAAATACGCTACCCTGGGTGCCAAACTGTCATTACGAGAGTCCAATCAGGACAAAATGAAGTGTAGAAGAAAAAAATATTTGAATGCATTGGCTACATGACAACTTACTTAATATCTAGATGGAAACACAAAGGTTGTGAGGCATGAAAAAATAAATTGCTTTTTAAATACATTATTGGAATGCCAGTCAAAGCTGTTCCAATTATAATTTATATTCAGCTTTATAAAATTACCAAGTAGCATGCTGATCGTAGCAATCTCTGCGATACCCCCACTTGTAAAAATGTTTCTTATCCAAAAAAGAACTGCTGCCTGACAACAACTATCTACTTGTTTCATAGGGAAGACATGATCAAAGTAAAAAATGAACAGCAAACAAGAAACAAGCTCAAAATAAATTGCTTAAAGGATTACTGCATGTTATGGACCACACATGATAGATTGGCATTCTGTTTAGTTTACGGGTAAAGCCTGCAAAGATGACTACAAGTCTCCAACAAATGTAATGAGCTTCTGAAAATACTGTAATCCTGTCCTTTATTACAAATACTGTCATATGCATTTCAATACCCAAGGTTTATACGTTATCTAGTTATATAAATATTCTCTGCATGGCAACAACAAAAAGGCTTTCAATGTTGGTAATTCTTTAACAGTATGCTTATTAAAGCTTACTTGCATCTTAACAATCTCCGACAAGCTTACCTGATGGTCATTAAAGCATTGCTACTTAAACACAGAGCAACAGGGCACTGCAACAGCATGCATTTTCTGAATAATAAGAAGCATAAATCAACAATATAAAAATATGACAGAAAACCAGAACATTCTGCAAAATCAAGGACAGATGAAAAAGCCATGGTCGTACTTGTGGTCTACCTTGGATGGGGGAATACACTGCACACTTACACTGCATAACTGCTCCTTGCCTTGCTTGGACACATCCAAAGCCACTACAATGGGGAGTGGGGTGCAACAAGTATGTCACAATTTGAAATGTCTCTGGCTGACGGTGATGGCTCATACCTCTCAACCTCAATGCAAGAAATCAGGACAAAGCCATACATAGAAGTGGGACACAGACCCAAAAATAAGAACAATTTTTAAATATTGCTCTTATAAACTTATAAAGATAATAGACTAATAGTAGGTTGTACATTAGTATGAATTTTCTGAAGGGTATGAAATCTGAAACTCAAATGTCTACCATTATTTTCTAACTTCAGTCTTTAATGATTTGCCACTAATTTGACAGAATGCCACAATTTTATGAAAAACGGACCAAAAATGTAATGCAAAAATATAAAATTGCCACACAATATAGCTGGGAACCTGTCAAAGAAGGGACACCTTTTTAATAGTGTTACTGTTAACTTGAGCAGCTGACAAAATAAGAGCATCTACATGCATTTCTGAAATAAAAGTAATCTATAACTCTGATCATTACAGTTATTTATAAAATTGTAAACCCTCCACGTTTTCTTCCAAAATTGCCATTTTGCAGAGGGATTATAAGGGGAAAAGTAAAATTTTGAGCCAAAATTGGGGACAGTTGAGAGGTTTGAATATTCCTAATTCTATAAAGTAATTTATTTGCATGTACCTCTCAACCTCTTAATGCAGGAAATATGGACAAGGCCAAATATATTGGGGGAACATACAAGCAGTACTAAAAATTGCTCTTGTATAAACTCAAGACAGTTGATAGAATAACAGGTCTTGCTTTAGCATGCATTTTTCTGAAGGTTATGATGTCTGAAACTCAATGTTTGTCATTATTTAGTGACTTCATTCCCAAACGATTTGCCAGAAAACCACAAATTTTATGAGGAACAAACCAAAAATAAGAAGCAAAAATCTGGACAGTTAAGAGGTATAGTTCAGCCGGGGCTGTCTTTGAGTTTGCTGCCATTCCCCCCTCACAAAATCATGGTCGAATGGAGCCTCCCCCCTGCAGCCATTCCAATGGTCCCATTCCTGGGTTATTTCCCCCCATTTACCAGAAACACTGTAATGTGCATACTGCTTCACTTCTGCGATGATTTGGATTTCATTTGAAGGTTTTATTTTGCATTTTACAACACCAACACTAATATATATCTGCTAAACAAAGCAATGCAGTCTCACAATGAAAACAGACTTAGCATTAAAACTTCTCTGCCTTTGAAACTCACATTCATTGAAACAGCATTGAAACCCACATTCAAAGAAAATGCATTTTGCCAGTGGCAGCTAAAGATCAACTTTGGGCTGTTTTCAAATCATAGGCCCCTTGAACACGAAACATACACGTGCTCTTTGATACACATTCCTGATTGTATTAAATTATATTCCTTGTACAATACAATGCAGTAGTTACAGGGCATTTTAAATTTATTGTTTTGAACATTTTTCCAGTAAACAATGAAACAAAATGCATGCACCAATAATGACAAAACTGCCCAATTCAGAACATTTCCATCATAAAATTCTACTCAAAATTCTACAGTCCATCAGTATCAGTAAATATGCACAATCTCTAAAGTAAAAGTCATCTAAACTCCTCATTAAAGAAATCTGTAACTAATGAAGTGGTTGCTGCTAGCAAACAATTTTATATGTCATTGTTTCTTCTACAAATAAAGTGCCTGTTGCCCTTGAGGAATAAATTGCCTATGTTGCATTAAAAAATGATAAGCTATTAATATTGCAATAGGGAATGGATGGCAAACTGATAACAGGTTCATAGTTACTAGGTAGCTTTGCCAAAAAGGACTGCAGCATCCACCCCCTTTACAACATAGTACAGTATGAGCAATGCATCTACCTACTGTGGGAGCAGAATCTACAGCCTTCTTCATCAAAAGCAAGTACACTACCTGTTGTGCTATTAATAATGCAATCCGAATCAGCATAAGCAGCACTAAACTTTTGTTCCCCTGCAGCTGTCAGTTTCTTGTAAAATCTACCTCAACACTCAGCTGTATCTCTGAACTTTGCAACACAAGAAATCTGGAAAAAGTCAAAATGTATTTGGGGAGGAGCCCAAAATCCAGTGACACATTTTAAACATTGCTTGTATAATGTTGGAAAGTTGCTAGAATAAAATACTGTTACCACCATACATTTTACTGCCACGTCTTAGACCCAAGACCCTGTGCAAAACAGTCAGAGCAACATACCAGTATGCCAAATCAGCTGTTTTGTGAAATACAGGAACACAAACTTAAATGGCTACCATTTAGTGAATTTAGTTCTCACCACAGCTGTCAACCTCTTGGCACAAAACACCTGAACAAAGTCAATAATGGGAGAATACAGCCCCCAAACATATTCAGCAAATTCAATTCTCACCATAGCTCTCAACCTTAGCACAAAAAACCTGGACAAAGCCAATAATGGGGGGATACAGTCCCAAAAATAGGGACAGATTTCAAATACCCATGTTATAAACTAATTGCTAGAATAAAAGGTTTTGCATTACCATATACCGTCTGAAGAATATGAAGTCTGAAATTCAAATGCCTGTTATTTTTATTTATTTAACATTTGTTAACCAGGAAAGTCTGACTTGGAACAAAAGCCAATTTTCAGCAGAGGCCCAGAGAGAAACACTGGAGACACGTGTCTTTGTAAGATGGGAGGACTTGCAGTCTCCATACACAAGGCACGCAAGCGAAGAATCAAACCAGAGAACCTGTAGCTGTCAGCCAACAATACACCACTGCACTACTGACTGTGTAAGGAAAAACAAACATACAGAAACCGCATATTTTATGAGGAACAGAACAAATATGAGGCAAAAATCTGCAAACATTTTTTACAAATGGTGGTGGGTAGGGAATTCAGGCCCTTGCCACTTGCATCCATGGTACATGGTTCAAGCCTGAGTTATTCTCTACCCACCACCATGTGTTCTCTGTGGCATTTCACACACACACACACACACACACACACACACACACACACACACGCACACACACACGTCTTCTACCTGACCTGCATTAGTTCAACTTCTCAGCAGTCTCTGTTCCCATTCTCAGCTCAAGGAAGCAATTACTTCAGCAGTCCACATTTCCACCCACGGAAGCAACTTCTTTGACCTGAATTACTTCTCCGTTCCCACAGTAAATCCATGCTCCTTAGCCCACACAAGCTAACGGCTGGGTTTCTGGTCCTCCTCTCAACCTGCTGATGTTGCTGGTTTCCCGCGAGAGTAGGCTGGAAGCCCCAGCCTGCTGACAATGCAGTCCAGTGTTGGTCTGTTCCATGTCGTCATCACCACACAGACTTCTGGGCTGCAGGAATGCCATTCTCCCTTATCTGGACTGCATGGCAGAGCAGTCTAGAGTTCTGTGAGAGTACGGACCTCCAAGCACAGCACGCATGCGTGGAGTTCCGGACTCATTCTTTTTCTGTTTTAAAATTATTTCCCTTTTTTTTTACGTTTCTAAGTGGGGGGAGGCTGCAATCCTATAGCACAAGCCATCCCTGATTCTGTACCACCCCTTGTTACTACTCTTATTTGGGTCTATATTAGCAAGTCAAAGGAACGGAAATGCAAATACCATTTCATCAACACATATGTGTCAATCGCACAAGTAACCAAACATCCAGATCATGATTTTTTCCTAGGGAAAAAAATCGGTTGGCCTTCACTGTGAATTTGCCCTTTTCCCCACTGTAGTGCAATCTCAGAGTTAGTATATTTAGTTAGGAGGATGTGGGAGGTGAGGCCTCCTACTTTATAATGTTTGTATTGGTGTGTTGTGTGTAGTTGGCCTACCAATTTTTTCCCTAGGAAAAAAATCAGTAATGTGGCCATTTGGTTACAAGGGAATTTGACACATATGTATCGATGAAACATTATTCATGTTTCAGTTCCTTCAATTTGTTAATATAGACCCCTCTTATTCTTGGGGCTGGCATCTACATTTTCAGTATTCTTTGTCACCTAGGTGCCCTAATTTCCAAAGAAACAAAACTGTCACAACACAGCCCTATCTTCAATCCACGTGAAATGTTTAAAAATTCTTACATGACTCAGAGAAAGACCCCAGATAGATGTGCAAATTCTGTAAATCATTTTGTCAAGATTTTCAAAATCAAGTTATCACCAACAAATCATAAGAGTGAAATGTATATCAAATACAATTTAATATACAGTGCAAAAATGCAGTCTCTCTCTCTGCCCCTACACAAAAAAAATATATATATATATATATATATATATATATATATATATATATATATATACATACATACATACAATTTCTCTAAAAGCACAGTCTTTGAAACACACATGATTTAGGCAACATTTCAAAATCAGCATATAAAAGGAAAGTTAGCAAAAGGAAACAGTTTCCTTTTGTGATCCTATTATTTTGAGCATTTCCTATTCTTCCAACAAACCAGTCAATAAACTCCACAAAAATTTTGGTTAGGGATTAACAAACTTATTCGGCCAGGCCACTCTACTACTCCTGCCCCTGCAGGATTCAACCAAACTAACTCCAAAAAGATTCCTGATGCCTTTAATAACTACTTCACAGAAGCCATTCTAACCCTAGCCAATTCTTTATCTCCTTTTACTGCTTCCCCTGTAAATACCTCTAAGACTTCATCTCCTACCTTTCAAATACAACCTGTACCTACATCTCTTATCTGTAGGCTCCTTCAAAAATTGAAACCTTGCACCCCTTCTGCTGACTGTCTCCCAGCTGAATACCTACAAATTGCTGCAAAAGCCATAGACTATCCCATCTCTATACTTATTAATAGAACTATCTCAGAAGGCAAGATCCCTACCATATGGAAAGTATCCCACATCATCCCTCTACATAAAGGTGGATCATCTATTGAGCTTTCTAACATTTGGCCTATTGCCTTACTCTCCCCAATAGCTAAGATAATGGAAAAATGTATTCACAAACAACTACTTAACCACCTTCTACAAAATAATCTACTGGCAAACTGCCAACATGGCTTCAGGCCATTCCATAGCACAACAATTGCCCTGCTATCCTTCACCGACTCTATAAACAAAAATTGTAACAATAACTCTTTTTCCCCTGCACTATTTATTGACCTGTCAAAAGCCTTTGATATGGTTAACCATAACTTACTTCTAGACAAATTGAAAGCCAATGCACTCAATCCACAAGCATTACAATGGTTTAGGTCTTATCTGGAAAACAGACAGCAAGCAGTACTTTGGAATAACAATCTGTCTACTTTTCTTCCAGTAAATATTGGAGTACCCCAAGGCTCTATACTAGGTCCCCTTCTTTTTTCCTTATTTATTAACGATCTACACACAAACATTCCACAAGCCACCTGCATTCACTATGCAGATGACTCTACTTTAATCTGTACAGCTAAGAACATAGCCTCTCTCCAGTCCCTCATCCAAACTGTTTTCCATAATGTTGAAAATTGGTTTATGCTACACTACCTCCTCCTAAATCCCCAAAAAACAAAATTACTGCTTTTTATTCCAACTCATAAATCACCTCATCCATTCTTCACAATAACCTCTAACAATACTACCAACATAACCCCAGATACCATAACCCGCCCACTAGATGTAACAATTGATAATCGCCTCAACTACGATGACCACATTAACTCCACTATAAAGTCTGTTAATAAAAAACTTGGGACCCTCTATAGAATTAAACCCTTCCTTACAACTTCTGCCAGAAAAACTATTGCCCAGACCCATCTTATTTCTACCCTTTTCTATACCTCTGCTATATATACTAACCTATCTAAAAACAACCTCTCCAAACTTTCCACCTGGTGTAATAGCATAGCAAGATTCATCACTTGCTCCCCCTTTAAAACTCACCACTGCCTCAACCTCAAACAACTGGGATGACTAGAATTACAGAACCATATACTTTTTCAACAATTACTTATCACCCAAAAGATCCTACACCACCCCAACAAGACCTCTATCCTCACTAATATGATTACACCATACATAAATCTGGCTACACTACGCTCTGCTAATAAGCTCCTAGCTTCCTTGATTAAATCTAACAACAAAGCTGGTGACTCACTTTTCTCAAACACAGCAGGTAAAAACTGGAATCAGCTACCTTCTGAAATATCAACCCTTGCTTCTACTTCTCTATTTAAAAAACATCTTAAAGAACATTTTAAAACTCACTGGCTTTGTCCATGTGCAAACCCAGACTGATATCTCTTTCCTCTTCCTGCACTCACCTATTTCTCTACTCCACTAACCTAGACCTCTAATTCTAGCCACTACACTTTCCTTCTTAGTATGAGGATAAAATAAAAGGCTCTTCTCTCCTTTGCGTCTTTCTCAATCTTATTATTGTGTTTAGTATAATTTTTCTTTAGACCAATGTTGCCTCTGTACTGTGATTTTAAGTGTTTTTTGATATACTGTAAACTTTGTCACTGTTAATGCTTGGAGCTTTTCTCCCCGGGCCTCTACTTTAAATGGACATATATCCAGTTAGACTAGCCCGGTCAACAAATGTAAAAATAAAAAATGAATTCTAGAAGCTTCCCTTTATGTTTTAATTCACTTGAATTGTAAATGTTATCATGGCATCACTCTTCTTCCTATAAGGTAGAGTAAACATACCAGTCCTCTTCATTATTCTTAAGCATTTATATACACCTTGTACTATTTCTGTTGCCTTTCTCTACAAGTTTTTTTTTATTGTATTATTTTTCATTTAATTCAGTAGTAAATGGACTTTAAATCAGAACATTGGTGACTTTGACTAACATTTTTAAATCAAAACATGGTTCCTTGTTCTAATAGAAAATTTTCACATGGAAATGTGCCAAAACACCATTCATTGCGTGAATTATTAATAGTTCTTTACACTAGACCACCTGAAAGGTGAGGTGATTTGCTGATATTTCCATTCCACACCCCTGCACTAACAGAAGGTTTTCAACACAGTCAGGATTTTCTTAATGTGTTAAGAGATATACTGCAGTCCCTGGTGGCTGCTCACCAGAGAACTAAGGCAGCTGTTATGGCAGGATTCATGCACTAGTCCTTGTATTTAAAGGAAGTACACAAGAGACTACCAGTATGCTACGTTATCAGATATATTATCTTGTGATAACAGAATGGTCTTTCTGCCAAAGAAATGACTTGCTTACATTGCATGGATTCATACTCTGTCCATTTGCACTGAACGAAGAACACCATATCAAAGTGCCAGTCTGGTGGACGACTGTAGTAGAATTCAGAAAACAGATCTAAAATCAGGAACCCCTCCTTTGAGGGTCACTGATTTTGCACATCCTTTTCATCAGTCAAAATCTGGCACTTTTTTCTCATCCACATCCATGCTTGAGGGTGCACACACACATACATACACACACACAAACGATGCTAGGATTCACTATGTTACTGCAAATTAACTGTAAGAGCATAGCAGGATCTTAAGTCTGTCAGTTCTCTTATATTGCTCATGCAGTATGGTTGTCAGTATTGACATGTGGTGAACTTCTCCATTTTCAGTGCCCATGTCACAGCCACAAAGTAAGCCAGATCTCAAACTGACCCACTTTTTATATTCACTGATAGAGCAGGAGGATGCAAAGTAAAGTCCATAGTTTCGGTTAAAGCTACTCACAGATGTTTGAAGGAGAAATCCAAGTCGATCTTACTACCAGGAGTACAGTGACAGCTGAAAGTTTCTCTTGTAGGGGTCAGTGGAGAAATGCCCCACTCATCCCCAAGTCTCACATCAAACATATTCAGAAAGACTTACAATCAACTGGTAGGCCATGGCCCTGCCCTCCTTAAGTTAAGTCTTTTAAAAAACAGCACCCTGGTCTCTTGATCTTATCCACAATTAATGATGACCTGAGTTTGCTCTCATACTCTACCTTGATGATGAGAATCACATCAGAGGTGCTGTCCCAGCTTACATCTTGGAGACTGCATCACATAGTTTCATAGGTACTTACTAGGCTATTCATATGTGAGGTTCTTAAGAAGTCTACCCCTACATTACCATGGTAGCTTTTAGCATTTGTATTTTGTGTATGAATAACCCAGAGACAGGCCAAACAAGTATTTTTTGGGACATTTACATTTTTCCCGTATTCATGAGGGATAAGGGTGTTAAAAAAGGGGTGAATACACAATTACTTATCCATTTGTCCAAATTATGTTTGTGTAGAGCAAGAAAAGTACTTTACTTTAGGTAGAGTGGAGGATAGTTCCATAGAGATGGTATTCTCTGAGATACATACTTATCATAGGATCATAGGGGGTCTAAATCAGATGATCAAAATCTGAATCCAGTGAACACATCTTCATTGACCCATTTTAATTGAAACCTAATGTCCTCGAAACAATTGAATTTTTTTCCACAGTAAGTAATCAATGGGCCATCATCACAAATTTGCTCTTTTCCTCAGTGTAGTGCGGTCTTGGAGTTGGTATATTTAGTTAGGGGGGTGGGTTTTAAATTTTTGTGTTTTTGATGCAATCGTTAGATTGGCCCACTGGTCACTTACCCTTAAAAAAGGTTTAATGTAACAATCATTTGAAGACAATCTGGATTCAGATTTCGATAATCTGACATAGACCTGATTATAGGAGATAGCTATTGACCCTGAGGTTATTTTAAGCCTAGCCATTTTATCCCAATGTAATACCATAGAAGTACTAGTCATTACCCAAAATTGCATTTAGTGATGACTGCCCATGTCCAGGACGGTTGTGAACATTATCCCTAGTAAGAATTTATGGAGACCCATCCACTCGTCCAGATTCCTCTTGAACAGTGTCATGTCATAGTTGTGCTCTGTTTCACATGAGTTGGCAGCCTGTTCCAAAGATGTGGCAGTTGCTGGGAGATAAATATGTCCCTCCACTATGTCCTATTTAAGTCTTAGGCCATATTTAGGTTCCTGGAATGGTTAGCTCTAGTCCTGTTTGATTTATGGATATGCAGTGAGTTCATTAGATTTGGATCTTGGATTGCTCTGTAGGTCAGGCATAAGTGTCCCCTAAGAAGTCTATACGATATAGAGTATAGTCACAGGGATTTTAGTCATTCTATGTAAAGCACATGCTGGAACCCCTTGATCTTCTTTGTTAGAAACCTCTGCGGTCTCTCCAATTGTTGCTAGTGCTTAGAACGGTACATACCAAACCAGGCGTTATACTCAATTATGGGCCAGGTAAGTGCCAAGTATAGGGGGGGGTTTATAATGTCTTTTGCTCTCAAGGTGATGCCTTTACCAATCAAGTGTGCTATGTAGAAGACTTTACTTACTACAGTAGACACATAGTGGTTGAAGTTAAGGTCTCAGTCAACTTGTGATCCCAGGTCCCTTACCACTTCATGGGTACTTAAAGCATTGTTGTTGATTTGATATTGTGAAGGGACATTGTTTATGCCAAAGGGAATGATGATGCATTTATTTGCATTCAGTTTGAGACCATGACTAATACAGCAGCCATCGGTCTGTGTGAGATCCTCCTGGGGTATACTAACATCATCTGGGGATTCAATGACTGCACCTAGTTTACAGTTGTCTGCCAATACGGTCAGCCACAGCCTCTAAGTTTTGACCTGAACTTCTGAGAAGTATACACCAAACAGTAGAAGACCAGCACTGACTCCTGTGGCACCCCACTGATAACAGGTCTGCTGGTTGATGTCAAGTCACCCACTTTAATAGTGTGTGTCCAGTTTGTGAGCCAGTTGGCAACCCTTCTTACAGTGAAGGGGTTTACATTCACTTTGCTAAGTTTATCAGTAATGACTCTATATTGGATTGTGTTGAAAGCCTTTGTCAGGTCGAGATAGTTGTGTACACAGATTTACCCTTGTCAATGGCCTTGACCACATTTTCAAAGAAATCCATCAAATTTAACAGGCAGGATCTGCCCTTCACAAAGCCAAATTTTATAGAATCCAGGGTTTGGAGGTCACCAATGTCTTTATGAGGTCCATAATCATACGCTCCATGGCTTTACAAATAAGGCTGGTTAGGCTTCTGTAATTCCCCAGGTCTGTTGCTAGGCCACCCTTGTGAAGGAGAATAACTGTAGCTGTTCTCCATTCCGCAGGAACAAAGCCTGTGGTTAGGTTATGATTGAAAGGGAATTTAGCAGTGATGCTAGTTTATGTTTTAGCCTGTTTAGAAGAGCCTGTTTAGAAGACAGCCTGGGATGTTGTCTGGTCTCACAGAGGCTGTATTTATTACCTTGGACAAGTCTTTGGGGACCTGCTCTTCAGATATGTAGGGTGGGGGAAGGTTTATTGTAAGTTAGGAGGGGATAAGGGAGTAACATTTTCACCAAATATATCTGCTAACATGATTGCTATCTCTATGGGGCCAGTATGTGTGATACCATTGGCCACTAGTTCTGCACATGCTTGGGTCTTACCCTTTAGGTTATGTATGTAGCTTTAAATGGCCTTAGAGGTTATCCTTGGCTGTACTTGCTAAGTTTCTCTCAAAGAAGCCCTTGGAGGATTTGCCAAGTTGTCTTATTTACCTGTTGAGGCTAAGGAGGGTGCTTTTCCATTGTTGGGGCATTGCCTTTGTTTTCTTGGACACCAACTTTTTGCATTTATTGTAAAGTTTGTTGATGCTGGAGAAACCGTCCAGGTATCTCACTCAGTATTTGGCAGATTGTTTGTGGAGTAAAAAGGCCTTCAACAAAGTGCAACATGTTTATGACCTTCTGTGGCCCCTCTTCAGTTTCTTCTTCCAGGAAAAGCCAGCTGAGAAAGAAAAGCCTGGTCCAAGATATATAAAAGGCCTTAAATTATTACAGCATCTTCCTCCATCCTGACCTGACCAAGTCACCCAAGATGATGACCCTGCCAGTCTAACTTTCATATTCCAGCAGTAACATAGGGATGTACATGGGTGAAGTAGATCTCTGAGTTTACAATATCTTTTGCTGAGCCATAGCAAAACTAGGAAGTGGGTTTTGGATGTGTTTTAAAACATGTCCTGCAGGTCTTAGGTTCTAGATGGGATCAAGACCAACAATACTTCAGAATTCTAAGGCAGATTTCCTCCTAGAAGGACTTCCACTAAAATACCAAATTGTTTCAACAGACCTCTTGCGACAGGCTCATATTTCACTTCTTAAAGTGGCTGTCCAGATAGGTTTAGTCCAGTGACTGGCTTCAGTGACTTCAGTCACAGCAACAAGTATATCACGCTTTAGAACATGACTACTACCCAGTAATCTGGTCTCTGCTTCTGCAGGGAGTCTGAATGGTGTTAGACGACAAGGGGATGCCTATAATTACACTAAAGTATGCAGTGTACACAATAAATTCTTTTGATTCACTCTTTGTGAGCTTTAGTTCTTGTCCGATGTTCTGCCATTTGGTCTTTCTTTGATGTCCAGAGGTTTCTCTGATGATGCTGGTTATGTCTGCCAAAACCTTGAAAGAAAAGGAATATCAATATGTTCTATAATCTGGCAGAATGGATCTTGGAACCCATGTTAGAGCTCTCCCTGGTAGTGTCCCTGTAGTGTGTGGTCCACTGGTTGCTATCCTTGGGAGTGACCAGCACCTGAAAGATGTACTTTTGACCCCACCTCAAAGGAATACCTTTTAAACAGAAGCTGTGAATGTACCAGTCATTTGTGCCATACAGCAGGATCAGAAAGTCATGAAGTTGGTAAGCATTATAATGATGCAATGTATGTCTGTGCTATCATGGTAGTGTGCCTTCTGGGCTTATTTGTCCACCACAGTTTTCTTTGTGCCATTAGCATGGACTGAACAAGTGTTGAATGATCTGTGATGTGTAAATAGTTGCAAAGCTACAAAATGCACACAGATCTGCTGCTTGTATCAGATCTTTGTGACTACGTAGTTCCCATCAATCTCCAAGTGGACCTTCCATTATGTGAGTAGAACCTGTCAGAACTCTTGACAGTGGATGCTTCACTGCTAGGATAGGGAACTCATCACAGCTTTGGCACAGTGATAGGGGACTCCACATTACCCAGATGGAGATATGAGAAGTCCTCCTCCTCAATCGTAAAAAATTGGAGGAAAAGTTGCTGCTGCTTCTACAGACCCTTCTAATTCAGTACACAGTTAGTTTACCATCTGGCATCTGCTGGCAGTTAGCAAAGGCATATTTCTCTCTCTCTCAACTCACAGGCATCTTTCACTCACATCTCAGGTTAACTAATTGTTATGGTAGACACTTAATTTATTTGTCTGCACCTCTCCAGGAGTTGCTGCTTGAGGTAGAATAACTGTAAATGATCTTCCAAAAGTGTGCCACTCTCCAGATAAATCGTATCCAGGAGAAAAACAGTCACATAACACATTATTCTGTACACTGCAACATAACACATGGGAGTCATGGTGGATGGATTCTCCATTCCATGGCAAGAGAAACTCCTGTCCACTTTCCTGCCATTCCCAGTAATACTACATCCCATTACAAAAATTAGGGAAGAAATGCCACTTATCAAACATTTAAGTCCAAGAAAGGCATGCCTTCAGGCTCTTAGATGCCTGATAGTGCAATAAAGTACCAAGTTCAAGCAAACACTGTCCTTTACAAATGGAGTGACAAGTGGCTCCACTCATTCCTACAGGTGTGACAAAATAACACAAGGAAGTCTTCCCCTCGCTAAACTTACTTTGATAAGTAGTAGAGGTTCTCCAGTGGGTGGAATAATATATTGTCCTTCCGTTCACCATACCTGTCACACTGATCTGTATCATGTACATATAAGATTTGTAATTTATTCCATGATAAAGATGCATGTGCCAGCTGTTACTTCCACATGACCTTATATCATCAGAACTGTGGTATGGTATTGGCTGATCAGTTACTTCTTCAAAGGATTTCTGTATCTGTGCCCATCTGTGAATAACTCAGTTCCCTGTAGGGGGATGTGAAATTCTTAACAGAGGGGCCTGATCTTCACATCTTTAGACATACTGGTTTGGCAATGTTAAAATCCGTATCTTGGTAAACATGTTTTCTGGCTGCCATCATCTTTGCTAACTGTTCCTTGAAGTTGCAGGCCCTATTGTGTAGTCTTTCATGAGAGAGAAAGAGACAGACAGACAGAGAGATAACCAGAGAGACCTTCATGTTATAAATGTGCACTTCAGCTCAGGTTGAACCTGAACAGGTTTCCATTTAGGAATACCAAACAGCTGTCTGTGCCCTTTGTCAAGGGGAAAGAAGGGTTGGCAATTACCAAGCAGACACACCAAAGTGGAGTGCTTAGCTGCATTACCTTTTGCCATCAGATGGCTCAACAAGCTACTGGAAAATGCTGTGGCCAAATGCCACTCCACTCAAGGCAGAAATGCTTCACATCCTAACTCAAATGTGAGGCCTTCGAATACATTTCATTTAAAATAAGTGATTCTTGTAACTTGCTATAGTGTTATAAAGTGTTTTTGTGGGGGAGGTGAGAGCCAGATCATGGTCAAATGGAGCCTTAGGCAGGGTAATGAACTAGGGCTACCCCCCCCCCCCAGCCCTGGGCCATTGTTAGTGTCTCATTACTTCTGCACAATTTCAATAAACACTGTCAGCATGCATAACATTTTATTCTTTACTCTTACAATGGTTTCAGATACTTGGATTTAATTTAAAAAATATATTTCAAATTTTAGAGCACAAACACTAACAGCCATTTGCTAAATAGTCAGTCTGACATTGAAAACACACTTAGCATGAGCAACAGTAAACCTCTCTCTTCTTAAGACACGCATTCATTGAAAAGACATTTGTCCTGTGGCAGATTGTGTACCTTAGGCCCAGGATGTTTTTAAACAATGAATCCCACACACTTTTTTTAGGATAATGCATTTGATTTGCCTTTCTGATTGTTTTATATTTATACTATGTATTGTTTAATGCAGCGACAATTATTAGTGAGAATTTTTAATTTGTAGAACATTTTTTCCAGTAAGCACTGAAACAATGTATGAACAATAATAACAAAAGTACACATTTCAGAACGATTTAACCATAAAGGCCACTAAAACTGCTTTCATGTAATCCACCATTATCTGTAGTCAGTAATTACAGTCAGATTATAGACTATAAACGCATCACATGTCTGATTGTGATAAAAATGGTCGCAGTAAAAGAATTCCAATTTGATTTACGCAAGTGCACACTAACCCTGCAAAGACAGACTAACTTTTATCAGTTCAGCAGGGTCAGTTAATTTTTATCCACAGATATCTCCCAAACCCAACAATTATAGCTTCTAAAATGTCTATGTTAATAATTATAATAATGATGATGATGACCATAGTCACATGTTTCCAATTTCACACAAACACACAGTAACCAAAGTAATCAATCTTCAGTCTCACAAACTAGTCCTGCAAAGCTAGATTAAAGACCTGTTTAAAAATAACTACATAAGTGCAAGGTACTTTCATCCACACAGCCCCACCCTAGCACCACCAGCAGTTACAGCCATGTTGGTGACTGTGTACACCCATTATTATTATGAGGAAATACAATTACATGCACTCTATTGCTAACTTTGGATGAAGTACATGAAACTATATAAAGATCACAAGAATAATATCATAAGATCCAACTGGGTGTAACCAGTTTAGAAGAGTAGTTATGAGAGCATAAGAAATATTAACCACCTCATAACATATATGCAGAAGTTAAGTCATCTAAATTCCATATTAAAAGAAACCATTGTTTCTGCAGAGGTTGCTGCTGTCAGACAATTTTACATTTCAGTGTCTCATTTATATTTACATACCTAAGAGTATATTGAATAGTCCAAGGTATGATAATGTCTGACTTAGTCATACCTCTCAACTTTTTAGTGCAAGAAATCTGAGAAAAAGTCTAACACAATGGTGACAGATATTAAATGCTTGATGTTTCTCTATCATGTTCATAATAAAGTGTAATGCTCCTTTGTTATGTACTTAGACCATCTAAGCATATGAACCAGCTTGACAGACCACAGTGTTTTCTCACTAAGGTAATCATAGTTATGTTTTCCTTAAGCTGTCCAGACCACCTCAAAGCTCTTTTTTTTCTTCTTTCCTACAACTTGAGGAGGCGCTCTCTGTCTCCTACAGAGCCTTAAAGGATCCAGTCCTATGCAACAACCTGCATATTTGCAAAACTAATAATGCCATGAACACCTGCTCGAGATCTTGACTTCCATCGAAACGTAAATATGACCTGCTGGGCATGATAGATGTATATTCCAGAGAATCATTTCTATCCGTGGGTATAAAACACATAATTTTAGAACCATTTAAGACATAACCTGTACGAATAGATAGGTGGGTCTAGCTTTTGAAGGCCTCATTGAAACTAATTATAGATTAGTCATGTTGATGGGTACCTATGATATGGGATATTGTGGCTAGGCTACTATTGGTCAACTGGAGCAGTAGCCTGTTAACCTATTGAACCTATGAACTTAAGGAATTGGCAGTCTTGAAAAAAATCAGCTGAGCAGTCTTAATGTGTGTAGCATAAGTCCTGCCAGTTGTAGATGAAACAAATCTGACTTAAGGGTACTTGTACCAATCATTTGCTTTACAACAGGCAGAGTTAATGGGGAACCTGCTGGAGAGGCAGGTTTGTCTCTTAGATGCTGCCCCATCTCTGGAATAGACTTCCCATACATGTCAAACAGAGCACCTCGCTGACACTCTTCAAGCACAACCTTGCTGAGTGGATCGGAAATCATAAATTTGTCCCAGGGGTTCCACCTGTGTCCTTCATTGACAGGGGTGACAGGTGCTGACTGAGGTTTCTTTTTGGGGATAAACTCTTTGCTAGGCTTGGAAGGCCCCAGGGCCATTAGCATAGTAACCTCCTATGATGATCCTATGATCTTATAAAACTCAAACATATGGCATTATAGTGTATATACTACATATTTTCACTTCCAGTTTCACTAGCTGTACTGCTTGGAATTTCCATAGTAGCCCTCTTACTTTTACAGCTTACATCAAGAAAGGCTCCACTGTAGACAGTTGTGTTGTGTCCACTTTCTTCTTGATTCACATGTTCATCCAGCAATATTATCTCAACTCTGACTCAGAGGTTCAGGACGTCTTGGATGTGCCCATACTTCAGAACTCAGTCTAATGATCTCTGGCCTTTTGGTTTTACTCTGGTTACTTCTACTTTGTTAAATGAATTGTTTGCGATTCAGCACAAGCACAAATCAACCAAGGATGGTTCCTGATGCTACATATAATAAATATAATCTTACCATGTGATTTGATCTGAAAGGGTACCCTCACTGATTTGTCTCTAATACCTACTTGCTGTCCACCTGTGCTTGGATAGCCCCCTCCATCCAGCTGCAGCATCTAAAGTTACATATAAAAGTGAGCAAGTATCTCTTTGTAAGTTACCTGATAGCAGTGTGTGTGCCAGATATTCTGTTATTGATTGATTTGTACGAAGTGTAGTCTCTTAGCAAAAAAAATGATGTGATGGACATAAGGGCTAGCTAGATAAATGACATCATGACATTTAGGCATGGCATTAGGTACATTCTACCAGACTGGTGTAACTTCTGAGGAAAAAAAGTGCCAGAATGTGACTTGTGGAAAAGTTTTACCCAGTTGTTTGTCTACCAAGTAGGCTCCCCTTATAGATTAATTGATACACTGAAAAGGTTGCTGCTGATTTCTACGAGTCTGACAATGACTTACTGGTATTGGAGCTACGGTGTCTTTTTTCCACAAATAGCATTGGTCACATCTTGCAAAATGTCTGCTATTGGTGGGACCCCATACATGCCTTTGGAAAATAACTTTTTGTGGAAGAAAAGGGTTCAGTAGCCTAAGTGCCCATCTGTTGCATTACAAGGAGTAACTCACTAAACATGGGGTAACCTAGAGGTGATTGTCTTCAACAAAGTCATCTCTGATTGGATCTCTCTGTATTGAACTCTATGCAAGTCCCATTTTCTGCAACTAGCTGGCCTTATAGTGCAGAACTAACTTGGATAATTAAGCCAGTTTCTTCACTGTGGTATGCTTCGCAAGCCTTGATTGGCTCTTCTGCAAATATATGGAATCAAAAAAGTGAATTTGGTGGGGGACAAGTATCTACCTCTTTGTGGAAGAAATGGTTTCAGTGGCCCAAGTACCCCCTTGCTGCATCACATGTAATAATTAACCAAACATAGGCTAATCTACAGATGATTGCCTTTATCAAACTTGTCTTTAATTGGATCTTTCTCTGGTTCTATGTTTATGTCACTTATTTTATGCAAATATGTAGTTGGACTTGCACAATAGAATAAACTCGGATATTTAAGCCAAACCTTTCCCTGTGGCATGTTTGCCAACCTTAACCAGCTAGTATCTGAAACCATAAAACTAAATTGGGCAGAGGAGGGGAGAATCTGGCAGAATTCCAGACTGATGCTAAGTCAATAAGATTAATGTGGGTATTACTTTCATCTGACCCGAGATGACAATTGGTGTGGGTGGTGATGCCGTGAATTAAAATTGTTCTGTAACAGCATTGTAAGAATTGCATTGGAGATGCCTACCATCTGGAAAAAGGAAGTTTCAGCTGTACAATACATAAACATCAGTTTCACTGACATCAGTGGGCCTGGTACCACCTACATCAGTGTCAGTTGGACCAAGGCCAGTTACCCTGGCATCAGTGGGATAAGTACGAATCTGTCAAAAACAGGAAATAGTGATGGCCAATAGATGGAGAAAAAACACATTGGCTGAACTGATGTCTGTAATGGCACCAGTCAAAAGGTGCCAGCAAAAGTTGGGAGGACTCTAAAGACTGTAAGAGCCCTGAAATTTCTATGAGACCCAAAAGGCCATCTGTTTTGTAATCTTTCAGGTGCAGCCACAGCACTCATAGTCCATCTGTAGTAATAAGGCAGTTCTGTGGACTGGAATGGTGAAAAAACGATGTTTTACTTTCCACATAGTCAGATTCTCCACTGGTTGATTCAGCTAAGCATCCCCATGCTGCAAAGTCTCCAAACTTCCAAATTTAGAAGGAAATTAATTCACAGACTCTCACTTTGTCTTCCTTACAAATTTTTGCTTTCTCTTCCACTCTTCACCTACATAAACTTTTAGTTGATGAAGATTTGGCTGAACAGATGTAAAATCCTCTTTTATCCAACTGCCTTTTGAGTTATGTTCTGATTGCATGTAGTACCCATTGTTGATTCTAACAATTTAAGTTGTAAACTCAGATAAAGAGGAATTGGCCTTCTCTGAAGTTGAGAGCATCATAGTCATTAGCAATGATTGAAATGTCATCTTACAGTACCATTCTGTGGTGGTGTGAACTTGAAGCATTTACAACAATGGACACTTTGACAGTGTTATGTCCCAGGCTTAAACCACAATGAGAGCTTCTTGTAGGGATTGTGGACATGTTGAGAGCAAAATGACTTTGGCCCAACAGATTCAAGAATGAAAAAAATAGAAGGAAACAGGATCAGAAAAATTCCAGAAGGCATTCAAATACAGACAATAAGACAAAAAAGGAAAAAAATAGGTACTCTCAGAAAATAATAAAAAAAAAACAGTCAAGAAACCTCTCCAAAGCAACACAGGGCAGCCTGGAGCCACTTTTGCCAGCAAAAGCTTTTGCAGCAGGGAGGAACTGGAAAACAATGATGAACACAGGACTGTTGCATAGGGAACAGGTACACAGGGAACATTTTACCTGATGAGTTAGCTTTATTAGATACTCTGCTTTTCTTAATAGTAAAAGTAAATCACAGACCAAAATAAAAAAAAAATACTATGAGCGAAAACAAAGATACATTAAAGCCAGATGAACTAACAGACAATAAAGACACATTATTACTGTGTCTGACATTATCAAAGCAATTGCAAGGTATTTTGCTGTGTTGGATTTTATCTCCTGATATGCTTGCCATCAAATATATGCAGTGTTTGACTGAGAGACTGAACGTCATGGTTTACTTTTCAGATTCACTTATTAATCACTACTCTCAATAAAAATTGGCATTATACATGCTTATTACATCATGCTTTTTGTACTTTTATAGCTTTAATTTTTTCATTCACTATCTCAACCCAAAGATTAACATAATAGTATTGTATCATGATATTTTTATACCACACTTTCTTCTCATTTTCTATTTCATCAGTTTGTATTTTACATAAAATATTTTTTTCTTGATAACATCTCATTACTTCATTTAAACATACGTTTCCTCTTTTGAAATTTTTAACATATCCCAGTGCCACTTATATTTGTACTTTAGTAAATTTACTACTAACTTTCATTCTTATTATTTATCCAAAACAAAACTTTATACAAATTCAAAGAAGCAGCATAAATAATTGGGTTTATTAATCCTAAACCTTAGTCTTCCTTGTCCATGTATACGATTCCTATCTTCCCTATATTTAATCTTGAACCCCACATAAAAGAAAAAAAAAAATACCTGTAGTATTTCTTTTACGTAGATTATTGAAAACATATAGACTTTAGCTAAATATGAAATCTTTCCCATTATAACAGAATTAGTGAAATAAATATTTGCATTAAGCAATAGTTTGTATGTTTTCCCAAAAAAGCAAAGCTGCTTTATTTCATCTAATATCTTATTCCATTGTTCCTCTCTTACATTTTGACCCCCAAATCTTATTCTTAATGCAGAGATTTTTTTTCATCGGGAAGATACTCCTCATATCTTTACTATATCACCCAGTCCTTTACTTTTTGTCTTTATTTAAAGTCATGCCTGTTATATTTAAATATTAATGTATATAACATATAAATTCTTTCATCCAGACTATGTTTCTCATAATCAACCTAATATCATCTGCATTAGTAAACATGACTGGAAATGTTGTCCCTTCATTAGTAATATAAGTAGCACCTCTCATGTGCAAATTTCCATCTCTGACTATACAAATAATATACTACTCATAGAACGTGACATATGCCATTCCTTATATCTATTTTATTGCTTAACCATCCATTCACTAAAATTCTTACTTTTTATTATATGCAGACAACATATATTCTTAATGTTCTTACTAATGCACTGTTCCATAACTGTCCACAAAAATTCATGTTTTGCTTTATCAAAAGTTTTATTTAACTCTCCTATCATGATATTGGTCTCATCAGTCCTGTTTATATCATACCCAATTTCTCTTACTACAAATTATAATCCCTGACATAATTTTCCCTTTTAACTATATATGCTGACTTCCATAATATTTTTAATTTTACTTTGCATTCTTTTAATAATTATTTTTTTAAAAATCCTGTAATCTGTATGATTCAATAATATGCATCTAGAATTTTCAATTTTATATTTATCTTCATTTTTCCATACAAGTTTAAGTATATCACTGCATAAATCTTTATAAATAAAACCTTTCTTTATCCACTTGTTTATAACTTATAAAAAGTATTTTTTCTGCTAATCCATAAAATTCTTATTGTTATCCTATTTCATCAGATCCTGAAAATGACTATAAATTAACTTGTCTAAGTACTTTATCTAATTCACATAAATTGTTGTGTCTTTCGGCTTTTCCTGGTTAGGGGTCGCCACAGCGGAACTCCGGTCCGCTAATGATTGGCAGTAGATTTGTACGTGCCGAGTTGCTGGCCCTGATGTACAACATTCAATAAAGGTACACCCATTCATGCATGTCTCCACACAGAAGACGCTCTAGCTGAGAATCGTCTTATTCCTTATCTTATTGTTCTGCCAAATTTTTAATATGCCATTCTTTTTTAGTGCTATTTTTTTATATGAAAATATTTTCTTTACATAATTTATTACAATATTCATAATTAGTTCCTAAGATTTTATTACCTCTCCTCTGTTATATTTAATTTCTCTCATTACACTAGTATCCTCATTTATTCTGTTACTAAAATAAGCTGATACCTTTTCTTTTTTACCTTGTAAATATGTCTGCTTAAATAATAATTCTTTAATTTTCTCTTGATTGTTTTCATAAATTCTACATACTACCGCATAACATTCTCTATCATTCCTTTTCAAATCCTATAAAGCATCCATACATGTTGTTTTATGATGTATTTTTCCACTTTTCTTATAGCTGACTGCCATTTTAATATATATGTATGTGTGTGTGTGTGTGTGTGTGTGTGTGTGTGTGTGTGTGTGTGTGTGTGTGTGTGTGTATGGGAGCACTTCATAAGCTCGAAATACTGAAATCTTGAATTTCAGAATCTCAAGCTCATAAAGTGGAAGGATTGGAAGATCGCAACCACAGAAGCGCAAAATTCAAAATCTTGAGTGCGGGAAATTTTGAATTAGCAGTTCTGGTTTTACGCTGTGTTCATGGATTCAGGTAAGTGTTTATGTTTAAGGGTTTTGGGTAGGGGCTGTACTGTGTGTTGGTGTGTATTATTACTGTGATGTGTGTGTGCGAGAGGAATGTAGTTTGTGTGGTGGTGTTTCATGTGTGTGTGTGTGTGTATGTGTGTGTGTATGTAGTGTGACCTTGGAGCTAGAATATTAAAGTAGGGGGGTGGGGGGTGCAGGAGGGCCTGCCCCCTGCATATAATAAGGGTAGGTGTGTGTGCTTGTTTAGTTGTGTGAGTGTGTGTGTTGTATTGGTGTTTGAAAGTGTTGGAAGTTTGAATTTTGTGGTTTTGGGATTTAGAATTCCGCGGTCTTGTGGTTTCGGGTATTTGGATTTTCCACTTTATGGGCTTAAGATTCTGAAATTCGAGAGTTCAGAATTTTGAGCTTATAAAGTGAATCTGTATATATATATATATATATATATATATATATATATAGATATATATATATATATATATATATATATATATATATATATATGTATACATATATATATATATATATATATATATATATTTTTTTTTTTTTTGCAACACTAGCACACCAGGTGTTATAACACCATCTTGTGGAAATGTGTTCTTTCCATAAACATACACTTATTTATTTTTCCATTTTCATCCCATAATTTCTTATTTATTCCTTTTTCCAATCTGATATGCTCCTTATGTTCTTGTATTTAAATCTGTATGACTGGGTGATCTGAAAAGCTTAATACAAGTGTCTCTCCCTTAGCTATATTTAAACCTAGTGATATAGTAAAATAATCGATTTCCTTCTTATATATACCTCTACTGTATGTCCACAAATTACTGTTCCACATCTTTACATTGCTGCACTTTTATAATTTCAAAAATGTTCTCAGCATCATTTCCTCTCTTCTTTGTTTTCCTCCTCAAATTATGTTTAAAATCTTCCATTAATGTTATATTCATATTAATTACTATATAATCCAGAGTTTTATAAAAAAATCCCTTTCTTTACTTGTAACATAGGCACACAATGCTATAATTTTATATACCTGATTATGCCATCTGAGGTCTACAATAGTAATCCTCCCATCATTGCCAATGTTATGTTTAATATTTTCCTTTTCTATGTTCCATAGTGTATCTCTTCCCCAAACCTTTTCTGTTTGTAATCTCTCTTCTTTTGTCGAAAGTCATACATCTTCCAATATTATCATGCCAGCATCACACTTACCACACCAATTTAGGATGCTGATTATTCTACTTATATTTTGGTACTATTTACTGAGAACACTGTAAAGGTGTTGTTATGTCTATGTTGTAGTTGCCAGAAATTGCATCAATTGTAACTAGTTATCTCATTTGCATTATCCATTTCCTTTCTTTTTCTTTCATACTTATCCATGTAAACTTTCTTTTTCTGTTACTCTTTTGTGATTAGAATTCGTTTTTACCTTGTGCTATTTTCCGTTTTACATCTACCTCATCATTTAGTTCAGAACCTTCTTATATATTATCTTCTGTTTCATTTTTCTCTTTATCCCTATCTTTATTTTTACCCCAATCTTGCTTCCCTACTTCCTGTTACATTTTATTGGGACTGTTTCTTCTTTTTCTATACTGCCCCCACTTTTGTTTTCTTCTTCTTCTTCTTCTTCATCCTTTTTTTCTCTAGATTACAATCCATCAACACACTTTTGTTACATTTATAAAATTCAATTCATACTTTTTGCATCATGACCTGCTTCCCCACAAATAGAACATTTCTTCTTATCACAGTTATTTATAAAATTATCAACTTTTCCACAGAACAAACATGTTTTTTGTCCCTAATATTTTACAGCACCTCTGTTACCCACTACATTTATCATACTAGGGATATGAACAATTTTTTCTTTTTCCATTTTCAGTACAATATGGCAGTCCCATCCCTCAGTCCATAATTTTCTATTGCCATAGACTTTACTAATGCCCAAACAAAGTCCGCTTAAATGCCTCTTAAAAGTCTCTTTTTCAACTTTGGTTCCAAACTTGACATGCATTTTCTTTTTTGTTTCTCTGTGAAATGCTTTAACCACTTAAGAATTCCATTGATTACAGTTCTTTTTCTTTTTATACTCTCCCAAAAACTTTCCAGAAGAGAATCAGTTTCAAAAATAATGTCATACAATCTCTCTTTTATGAATAAAAGCTGCTACCTCTTGAGCCTTCACTCCCAGTGGGGCAATTAAATTATCCCAAATGTCATACTTGCCCATTTCTTTTTCTTTTTACTTCTGAATTCTCACCATAAATTGCTTTTGCTTGTTGACATTTCCTTTCCTATGTTCATCTCTCATCACTTGGCCTGCAATTTCTTTAACAGACACTTCATATGATTTCTTTGTCTGGCAGTTTTCTTTAAAAATAGTTTCCAGTTCCTCTAATTTGAATTTTGTCCATAATTTCAACCTATGAAGCATCTTTTCCACTCTCCTGCTTACTTTGCAACAACAATTCACCCACAATATCATCCCAAATCCCTCCCAACTGGAATATTTACTTCCAATGAACAAACAAATTCTGCTGAAACAGTTCCTCAGAATCTTGTAGAGTTTCAAACAGTGCACCGGCATTCACCTCTGTGCTATCCACCATCTTGGTCCCCCTTGAGGGCTGTTGCCTCAGTCACCACTGTGCTTGGAATGGAACAAGCCCTCTCCTAACAAGTAGAAGTTGTTCACCAATGCCATAACTAAATTTCCAGTCTCTCTGGAAATGAGGCTACTAGCCCACTGGGTTTAATCCATTTAACAAAAGTATATAGATATAGCTACACACACACACACACACACACACACACACACACACACACACACACACACACACACACACACACACACACATTCACATGAGCAAGTATGTGCACTGGTGTGTGTTGGGGATGGATGGTACTCTGCTCATAGTGGATCAAAGTCACAGTTTATTCAGTGACCCACTGGCATTAGTTGTCAGCAACAGTTAGGCAAGGCCTACAAGGATTATTAGACATGCACTAGCAATTTTTACATCTGCCTAGAAACTGGCATCCAAAACTAACATCTTGGAAATATTCTGAAACATAAAAATAGGACACTGGATGGCTCTCTACTTCTTTATATGCTTACCTAGTGTACAAATCTTTTGGAATTGCACATGTTCAAAAACATCTCACAAACTTTTGGCAGCATCTTGCCTTAAATGTTATGTTTTGAAAAATATGTATGACAGCTCTAGCCAGCAAAATTATCAAGCAAAATGCCACATATGCTTAGCACGTACTATACATGTATCACCTGACACATAATGAGGAATACATTTCACAGGTAAACAATTGACTTATAAATTATTCTATATTTTTATAAAATAGTCAGCAAAAAATAAAGTGGTAAGGCATACTAAATTAACTAATGATATCATTGAGGTACTATGATGTCTCACCTTTAATAGACAAAATGTTTCTTACTCAAGTCAGTCGTTTTCTATTGAGCTGTTTCTGACATAGATTTATATAAAACCTCTAATCTCTTTCTGTTATATTGTATTACTCTAGATGTTACAGTATCATAATACTATACTGCAAAAACTTCTGTGACAAATTTTGAAAACCAGTATGATGAGAACTAAAGATATTAACGCCCAGCCTTATGGTCTAGATAGAGTTGACTGGTGAAACACTCAGAGTAACAACAGATCTCCGTATTTCTTAAAACCTGGAATATGCATGCACCATGGTCTCTGGTTGTCACTCTGTCAATATGCTGACATTTTTAGTTACAGAATTTAAATAAAGTAGTTTTAACTTATGTACAGTAACTAACTTCGTGGAAAAATGTAGAAAGGGACAGGAAAATGATGGAGAAATGGGGAAGGAAAATACATTAGAAAAATAGGAAAGAACAAAAACTGCATGCTACACTAGGTTCAAAGAGGATGAAAACGTTCACTAGAATTTCCAGTCACTTAAGTGATATGCATATATGCTCATTAGATAACAGGTGAAAAATTTTATAAATTTTCTTCAGTTCCATTTCTTCATGTCTTGTAAGTGCAGTAGTTCACAAACAAGTCCTGACACCGATTTTTAGGAACAGTTGGGTGGGGTTTGGTTTTCCATTGCCATAACAACAGTCCTTTAGTGGCCACTGTAGTAGTAAGCAAATCAAATGAACTTTAATACATTTTTTACTTTTCCCATAGAGCCAGTCAAAATTTCTGCATGAACAGATACTGAAATCTGAAATATTGTTTATTCTATAATTTCTTAAGTCCTAATCCACCAAATGCTAACTTGTGGAAATGATCAGCACTGAATATTTAGTCTTTCTGTTTTTATAGTGCTAACATGTATTTCAATTCAAAAATCCAGCCTATATAATCTTAAGGGGTAAAATGTCTTTAACGAATTTTTAGCTGAATTGAAATATTCATAGCGACACATGGGTTTTTTTCTTTCAGATTGCAAAATAAATCCTCTCAGACAAAATTTATTAGAAAGTATAGGTACCCACTTTTTATCTTATCTTATTTGTTGCTTTATCTATTTTTAGTCTTACTTATTGAAGTGAAGTGAACTTAATTAGCAAGTATATATGAATCTTAGACACTGGTTGCCATTGTTTGGAATAGTACTTAAAACAATAGACATGTAATCTGTAAAATTGTTGTGTAACCTTACATGTGTCCTCTTGGAATTTAATGCAGTTTCCAATAATTTAAATAATTTCCATAATGGAGATATAGCTTGAAAGTATAATTTTATTTGGGGAACTTGTATTGTGGAGTAACATATTTTATTTCTTTTAATACCAGATTTAAAATAATATAATTAGTACTTAGCATATATAATAATATATGTTAGGCACAGCGGTGCAGCGGATGGTAGTGTTGCCTCACATCAAAAGGTTACACAGTTCAATTCTTAGCTTGGATGCATTCTGTGTGGAGTCCACATGTTCTCCCTGTGGTCACATGGGTTTCCTCCCACATTCCAAAGACATGCAGTATGTGGACTGGACACTCTAAATTGCCCACAGGTGGTAGTTTGCATGCATGTATGTGTTGTGGATGAACTACCATGCCAGAACTAGCCACCCGGCAGGGTACACCTCCGCTATAGACGATTGTTACTGTTGAAGTGACACCCTGACTCCTTGTGAAACATGGGAAAAAGGAGTTGTGGATGGATATATAATACATATTCCAAAAGTTTTACTTTCTTACCTTATAACATATACTTTAAGAAAACCAACACAAAAGCACCTCGAACCCAGATGGTTAAAATACAAACAGCTTTAATGTAGAAACCAGCACAAAGTGTTAATCCATTTTCGTTTTGTGCTGGTTTCTACATTAAAGCTGTTCGTGTTTTAACCATCTGGGTTCGAGGTGCTTTTGTGTTGGTTTTCTATATACTTTAATTTGTTCACCACTCTGAGAAATGCAATGCTGAATTTACAAAAACATGCCTGAATATTATTATTTTAACTTGCTGATCTATACCTGTGATGCTTAATCACAGATGTTCTATGAGTTTTATTACAACAAGGATTCATTTGTCATCCTCTTTAAAAATCTTCTTAGTGAATGTTAAAGAGTGTGAAATACATTCTTCATACACTACTCTATTAAATGCAGGATTGGGAAAGTTAGTAGATGCTAAAAACTTTTATAAGCATTAATTGAATCCAATAAGAAGTTGTTAAACTGTGTAAATCAATGGATTTTCTCTTTTTACTTTAAAATTTAACTACAAAGTTTTATGTTTACAAGTGTAAAATGAACACCTAAGAATTTCAGGTCTTAGATTATAGGGATTTCTTAAAAAAAAAAAAAAAGTTATCAGTTACAGTAAGTTTTATTCTCTTTGAAATTTCCAAGCTGTTCTTGAAGCCTACTACCGAGTCTACTTTTCAACAGAAAACATTTAGTAATATGTTACGCTATGATTATTTTTCTGAAATCAGAAATAAGTCATCTGCATAAGTAATGGTTGTGAATATCTCCCTATATTTCTTAGTTCTTGAAAGACTGTCGGAAAATCTACAAATTAGTGGCTTTATTGATAAGACAAATGAAGTAGGGGACAGTAGGCCCCCTTGTCTAGGGATGGGCATAATGCAGCTTACTGTTATACAATAACATTAACACCTTACATTTCTGGTACAAGTTCTTTATAATAGTAATGCAGAAAATAGTAACACTACAGAACCTGAAACATTAGCTTCCTATTCATGAGATCAAAGGCCTTAATAATGTCAAAATATTAAAGATGTGCCTTTTCCTGTTAGGTTACTTTCAAGAGAGAGAATTATAATCTGCAGACAAAATGAAACATATTTCCTTCCCAAATAAACATGTACTGATTTCAAGGAATGTCAGCTAAACATACTCATTATGGAATGTGTTGCTTTGGCTGTTAATGAGCAACTGTTGAATAATAGTGCAACAGATCTGCAGTGACCAAAGTCAGATCCAGAATTTCCCCTTTTTCTTATTAGTACTAAGTGGGCCTGGACCAAGGTAATTGTGATAGCATTCCCAGGTATTTTCATATAATTAAGTTTGCTAACATTAGCAACAAACCACCTTTATATGTGTAGTATACTGCTAAAGGAAATCCATTCACACCTACACATTCCCCTTTATTTAAAGTTCTGTATATTTTTGATATTTTGAGTAAAGTAAACATACTAAAATGGGTATCTGCAGCCTTTTGCAATCAACTGCTGAATTCCTTCCCCTGCTGTCTATTTAACAGAATAATAAACAAATTTACAGAAAATTAGCCGGACTTGTCTAAGTCAGTTTATGTGATCACAGAAAATGTGATTCAGAGACAGTTCTATCCATGATAAAGAAGACCTCGTTAATGGCTAATCTGCATGTCTCTGAATATCAAGTTTTTACCACTAATGCTAAAAGCACACTGTAGTGGTTGTGACCACTGGCTGCCCATGCATCATCTTGCCACAAGCATCACACCTCTCAAATGTCCAGAAGATTGCAGCACATTCCTGATATTGCCTCACATGCTTTCTCTGTCCTTTATAAAATCTGAGATCTACCAGGAAATAACTTGGGATTATAGTCAATCATTAATTCAGACACTCCAGTTTCATAACTCTCATCATTTAGAAAATGCATACTAATACAAACTATATTGGTCTATTAGTGTTTTAACAACCAATCATTAGGCGACCCCTAACTGGGAAAAGCCGAAAGAAACAACAAGAGTAGGATTTAAAAATTGTCTGTCGTGTTGGCTTTTCATCCCCCTCAATATATTTGGCTTTGTCCAGAATTACTAAACAATAATGTTGAGAGAGAGGTATGAAAGATACCATGTCTCACACACATAAATTTGGATATTCTCTCACACACACACACACACACACACACACACACACACACACACACACACACACACACACACACACACTGTCTCTCTCTCTCACTCTCTGTCAGTCTCCTACCTAATGTTACCACACAGGCACACACACACACACACACACACACACACACACACACACACACACACACACACACACACACACACACACACACTCACACACACACACACACACACACAAACTGTCTCTCTCTCTCTGTCAGTCTCCTACCTAATGTTATATACACACACACACACACGCACACACACTTTCTCTCTCTCACAGACACTCTCTGACACACACACACACACACACAGACACACAAACACACACACACACAACACACACTGTCTCTCTCTCTCTCTCTCTCTCTCTCTCTGTCAGTCTCCTTCTTAATGTTACCACACAGGAGGCAGGCAAACACACACACACAAACACACACACACACACACAATCATCTGACTCCATTCATACCCCTGTATATGTGTATATACACACACACACACACACACACACACACACACACACACACAACACACACTGTCTCTGTCTTTCTCTCTCTCACACTCTCTGTCAGTCTCCTACCTAATGTTACCACACAGGCAGGCAAACACACACACACACACACACACACACACACACACACACACACACACACACACACAATCATCTGACTCCACTCATACCCCTGTAGACGTGTATATATATATATATATACACACACACACACACACACACACACACACACACACACACAACCCCTATATCTCTGCCAAACTTGCTGAATATACCTGCAACATGGCTTCCCCCATTGACTTCAGTGCGTAACTGCCATATTTTGCATGAGTTAAACTTCTCAGTCAGATTTGAAAATGTATTCAGATGAGTGTAGCCACAGGTAATTACCTCTCAACTATACAGATTTTTGCAGAATGTCCAAATTTTTGCCTCAGATTTTTGGTGTGTTCCTCCTAAAATCTGCACCTTTATGGCAAATAGCTGAGGATTGAAGTCATTAAATAATGACAAATATTTGAATTTAAGACTCCGCAGCCTTCAGAAAATTCATGCTAATGCAAAGCCTATTATTCTATCAACTTTCTAAGTTTGTAAGAGCAATATTTAAAATCTGTCCCTATTTGTCACCCCATCATTTAAGGGTTTGTACAGATTTTTTTGCTCTAAGAGGTTGAGAGGTATAGCAGGCATACTAAGAGAAGATCACATGACTAATTAACATCAGACACTCCCCCAAATTGCCACATTAGCATGTAACTCAGCTAGCTGGCCTGATCTTCTTGATGATATTTCCACCCACTGAAAATCACTACAGCAATTTGGCCTCTGAATCAGACAGAGTTACCACAATGGATTGACCAATCATGTTAGGGCAGAATCCCAGTGGTGGACTGATAATATTGCTTAATACAGTTGCACATTAACTCCCCTGGTTGTATGTGGTGGACATTTGACTAATTTAGACTCTGTATATAACTGTGTACCTTCAGCCAAATACAGTCTTGTTTGTCAGTTAATATTAGCAGCACAATTGTGCTCCGCTTGTTGTGCTTTTTCTGCTTTGCATCCATCTCTTTAAATTACGTTTTCTTTTTCTGAAATAAGTTATTCTGTAGACAAACATATTTACAGTGTTTTACCTGTAGTACTTTGAAGATGACTCTATCTACAGATATAATCATCTTACATAGTTCCTGAGTTCTCTTCCTTTCTAATTATAACAATAAATTGTATATGAATAACTTGACTGAGTACCAGAAGAAAGCAAATAAGACAAGTTGAGATGGATTTCCTTATAAATCTCCTCTTTGCTATCTTCTCTTGGCCAGCCAGTTCACGATCCAAGCCATATATAAGTAGGATTGGTCTGCCCCAGTAATTGTAATATTCTGTGAATACTTGGACACCTAACACTAGTGCCCCAGACATCATGTATCTACCCTAAGAAATGAAAAAGGTATGCTGACTCCAAATAGAAATTGTTTCTGGTAAAGGTAGTAGTTTGAGATGCCAGATGAGGGGAATTTTCTGCCTTGCACGTTTCTTCTCCTCCAGAGTTCAACTGGCATTTTAGACCACATAAAATGTTTTAAGTATTGACCATACATTTCCTTGGTATCCCACTTAGGCTAGAAAGGTGCCCTATCTAAGGCTGGAATTCACAGAGAGCAGTGAGTAATTATGCAGTGTTAATAAGACATGAACTAGTGAGCCACAGAGCTAACTTAACATCTGTCTGGCATTTAAAGTACAAGCATTACGTGCACAGACTCTTGGATACTGGCATGGTTAAATGCAGGTCTGGCACAAAGGCAACAAACTCAGGCATCACTTGTTTGTGTCATTGATTTCTTTTTTTTAACATTTTTTTGCTTTGCAGCTGGATTGGCAGAGAGTGCTGGTTATGTAATCCCACCAGTCATGGCAAAAGTAGCTCCACATTGCCAAAGTGGGCTCCCAGTTGCTGGCACACCTCATCAAGTACCAGACCCAGTAACAAATGCCTTAAAATGAAAGAAGGCACCTCTGGTCTATTTTCAGGAGAGTAGCTATCATCCTCTGTCCAAGTAGAGATGGACAGCCCCAGTGATTACACCACATCACCTCCAGAAGAAGAACAGCTTTTCTAGTACTTAGAGGCAGACCTGGTGGCTACCAGTAACCCAGCAACAGATGCTGTAGCAACTATATGCCAAAGAGAGCATGACCTCTCCTCCTCCTCTGCAACTAGACCTGAATAAAGATAATACAATGTGGAAAGTTATCATGCACACACAAGTAATATAAACACACACACACACACTGCAAATGCAGTCACAATGTACAGTGAACTAACACAGATATCATAAAAACGCACACCATACTATTGACAAAGGTGTTCTGCCATCTGTGGTACTCAAACGTGTTTATCTGCCATTTCTTGGAAGACAAGGGATGTGTTCTTAAGTATCCACATACAACTGTTAAGCTACTGGAAGACAATGGTCCTTGAAATTAAATCTTTACAGTACATTGCAGGCTCCCTCTCCTGAATCCCTACTTCCCATAAGAGAAGCATGGTGAGACTATACTGCTTCAAGTCAGTGTACTTATGCCAGCGCTGCACTTCAGAATTGGGGATGCCACTGCCATCACCCTGCATTCTAGGCAGCTCATGCCAGGAATCTACTTTATGCAATGTACCATTATAATAACACAGCAGGTTCTTCTTGAAGATCCTGTGAAGAAAGATAATATTACTTTCTGCAGCACAGCAAACTGGAGCCCAACATTTGCTATGGTCTCTCATGTCAGATCTGCTCAAACAATGATGTTGTAGCCATGTGCTCACAAAAACATATTTTTGAATCATGTTACATGTTTTAGACAGTGCTGCATTGTGGTGCTAGAACATAGCTGTTGTACTGCACCAAAATGTGTGTGTGTGTGTGTGTGTGTGTGTGTGTGTGTGTGTGTGTGTGTGTGTGTGTGTGCGTGACAAAAATCAAATCTCAAAGTGTGTGCATGTCAGCTGTTTGGAGCAGGAACACAAAGCACTGGTTTCACAGAGAGGGTGCTGGAGGGCTTGACTTGGACACTTGGCTGAGAACACAACTGTATTGCTGTGCCTGTGCCAGTGGGGAGTCTTACTGGGGACCTGGAGGGAGACAGAGAGAAAAATCCAGACCCAGGACTGAGTGTGTTCCCTGTGTGGTCTTAAGGAAAATTGTGCTTGATGCAGAGAGCTGCATCTGGAAATACTATGTGTATCTATTTTTGTTCCAAGTGAACGTTCCTCTCCAGCATCAGTGGTGAGGATTAAGGCTCCTTGATTACTGGTCCAGAGAGGGAATGTCACACTATGAATGTAGTAATCTCTGAAAAGAACATGCTACAAGAGGTGAGCAGTTCCAGAGCCACATGTTAAGACATGACTACAATACATAAATTGGGGAGTCACCTGTGCTCACACAACCTGTCAACTCTATTAGCAGGCACTGTCCACGGC
The DNA here is from genome assembly GCF_019279795.1 of Protopterus annectens. NCBI lineage: Eukaryota > Metazoa > Chordata > Ceratodontiformes > Protopteridae > Protopterus > Protopterus annectens. The sequence goes on along the minus strand of NC_056749.1, from coordinate 551,168,032 downwards.
ATAGGCAGTGATGCTTATTAGGTCCACGGCATAGGCAGTGATGCTTATTAGGTCCACGGCATAGGCAGTGATGATTATTAGGTCCACGGCATAGGCAGTGATGCTTATTAGGTCCATGGCATAGGCAGTGATGCTTATTAGGCTCGACTTAGAGGATGACTCTTGAGGTGCATGTATTTGTTCCTGTAGATCAATCCCTTCCTTGCCCTAAATGGTCTCAAGCCTGACACCACAAGTTAAAAAGTGAACACTGCCAATGGTCATGCTGACCCTCTCTTGTAGGATGTGATCACTGACTTTCCAAAACATCCAAGAGTATTTGGCTTATGTGGCTGTCCTGTTCACCTGCCATGACTTTAGCCCATATAATAGTGTTGCAGTAATCTGTCAGTGTGCCGCCCTACCAGTGCAAGTGACAGTGATTGTGCCATGAACTCTACCTAACCTTTGTGAGTATGGTGATGTCTAATGTATAGCATGGCAGTCCATCAACAGCCCTACAAAGCCTTGATGTGATACCTTGTGCATTATTTTATTCTGTGCTATCTGTGTCTTGGCCCATAGATGAGGATCAGAAACCTCATCTTTGGTGCTGCTGCTATGACTAGTATGGAAGGCCTGCTATGATGTTCAACCACTGCTGCAGTTGTTTCCACACTGCCATCTTGCATAGGGTGGCACACAAGAAAAAGTTCAGTTTGTACATATGTTAGAAACATCTCTTTAGTAGTCCAAATACATGCTCCACTGTATTTCACAGTTCCACATGTGCTGTGTTATAAATAATTTCCTGCATGATCTGATGATTGAGCAATGGGGTTATTATCTAGCAATATAGGGCATATCCAGCTTCACCTGCAACACTCAACATATTATATTTTGCCTGCTCCTTGTTTTAATGGTAACTGACTCTACAGACCTATCCATCTAGCATATGCATGGACCTACTAATCAAATAACTCAATGGAGAGTTCCCCTGTTCCCTGACAAGAAACTGGCATACATCAGATGTGTGAATCACTTGAATTGCCTCAGTGGAGCACTACCTCATTATAAAAAATTTCCTAGGAATTATAGATCATTTGCTGGATCTGGGAATGGGAGCCTTTTTTATTTTATTTTTTTTTTTTGGGGGGTCTCACTTTTCTGTCATAGGTACTGGCCCAGCCCCATACCCCATTCACACTGAATCTAAAACCTAACTCTTTGTGTCACCGGATATATTCTGGTACTGCTGGGGCCAGTCATGGATCCAAGGCTTTGGGGGCTTGGCACTTCTAAGCATCAGTCTGGTGGGATTCTTAGTATGACCTACTACACATTTCCCCCTCCCTTTGTGGCAGTGTGGTTTGATCCAGGATGGGCATGTGATTTGAGCAGGTGGTGTGTCCCCCACCTCTGCAGCAGCTCAGCCAGGCCCACTTCCCACCCACTGAACACACCTTCTTTAGCGACATCCCTGGCCTCCACCATGGATCATCACCAAGAGATGCCCATGAACCACCATCCATTCCTTGCCACTCCTTCAGTCGCTCAAGCTGCTAATCAAACTTGGCTTGCCTGAGCCACAGGCAGGGCTGTATTCTTCCATGCCACAGAACTGGCTACTGATAGCCCTTCTTTTGATGTATTACAAGCTCTCTGGACCAGGGGTGGCCTTCATATCAATGCTTGTGTGATTTATTGTTACCAGGACTTCAGGAAAATGGATTAACTCATACAGATCCACATGGTTTTGGTTCTGTCCTCTGCTGACCAGATGAATGATACATACTCTTTTCAAAATGCAGTAGCATAACGTTCAGGAACAATTTTAGGATCCACAAGGTTAAAAAGGCTGATGCATGCAATGTCTCTAATGTTTCCCCTGGAGGTCACTGTAAGATCAATGTAGCTAAGACAGTTAAGGCTACATATACCTCTGTATCCACTGTAACAGATATTCCACACATACCCCCCATGATTCCACTTGTGAGAAACACAGTTCAACTTGACTCCAAACTGTAGCCCTGTCCACTCATAAATAGACCACATTCTGTCGGTGTTTGAGCTAATGGAATACCAGGCATAGTCTGTACCTCCAGCAGTGGAGAAGAGTGCCATAACACACACCATTGTAGGCGCTGGCTCATACAGTAGCTTCCAAAACATGCTACTGTATAACTGTTGCTGTTATTCCTAGCATCAGTCCCATGTACACCATACACCACAAATCTCAGTATTCAAAAATGGCTATGTATTGTCATTTGTAACTCATTTTATACATTTCTGAATCCCTTTGTCATTTTGGGTTCCCCTTTACATAGCCTGTGTGACTCATCTGTATGGGGTTCCTCATTTCCAAGTAATTATGTACTCATTAGCATGCACTGCACAGTATGTTATTTTTGGCATTGAATGAACACACTATCAATACCTTTGAATTGCCCAAATCTTGCAAAACCTTTTCTCAAGTACTGCATTCTCCAAGTAATATAACAGGATAATTGGAAAGAGACTGTAATTCTTTGGTATTGTCCTCCAAAAATGCCCTAAAAGGTCCATGTACAGGACCATTTCTTTGTTTTAATTTAAACAAGCCAAATCTCTCCCTCCATGGCTCCACAATAGGGTTGGATAACCTGGGTATTAGTACTGGACACTTCCAATCAGCACCACTCCACTGCTGCCACATGATGAAAAACCTGGGTTAATTATTATTATTTTTTTAATGTAACTGTTTTGCGTCCATAGTTTGGCTTCATTTGGAGAATTTTGAATTTTCTGAAGGCAAATTATAACTTTTGTTTTTATAAAGAATAAAACTTGACTTTTTCTTCTTCTTGATATTTTAACATTTTTTTTTTAACAGAAATCAATATTCGTTTGGGGAAATCAAGTACAAGTAAGATGAGACAAGCCTTTGAGGGGCATAGACAAAGACATTGTCCCTTGGTTTTATTTCTCCATGTCTTTTGGTTTTCTAATGTCATGATAGGAATGGACCCCATTTATAAGTCAGGGTGCAATTAAAGTTCATGAAACTGGCATTATTTCAATCTTTGATGTTAGCTAAAAGTGCTCTTTGCACACCCATAATGTGCCCAAAATTGACTCCTCCTATAATTCATATAGAGTTACATGTACTAATAACATATCTAAGTATAACTGAAATTTCTTTTTTACTAGGCCTATTGTTTCTAGTACTGTTGGAACCATGTGGATATCGGTTGTCTGCATTGCTCTCATTTCTGCCTACAAATCGTGGTATTTTATGACTTCCTTCTCACTTGTATGTAAGACACTGTAATTGAGTGTAACAATTTCAATGATCAATCCTGCTTTTCTCTTTTTTCATAGATAACTATATCTGGTTTTCGAAATTGGTAAAGGGTGCTCCCATGTGACATATACTTCACCATTCTCTATAATGCCTTGTGGTTCATGTTTCTAATGACTCTCAACTACTTCTATATTGTAGTGTAAGCACAATCCTCACTGCAATAGTCTTGCCACATTATTATGCCTTTCAATATACAGGCCCTCTGCCATGAGCACATCACACCCAGCAACAAGATATGTGACTGTTTCCAGTTCTTTTTACAGACCCTGCATTTGTCTGTTTCTCTTACATGTTTAGTGAACTTTCTAAACTAAAGTGCATGTAGTCCACTATCCTGCACCTCCATTATCGGATTTTCATCTTTTGCTTTCAGCTCACCTCTCATTAACCATTTCTGTATCAACTATTGGTTAACATGAGGTTATTCAAGGAGATCTCTGTACTTGCCACTATATTTATAGACTTCAATGGGCAATTTCATGCCTGCACCATGGAGTGCCCATTAAACTCTATGAACGCAACACATGCTTTGTCTATGCCCATGTCACTAAAGTTAAACTTTCTTATTTTTCCTCAGTGATGCCAGTACAAGGAAATTGTAAAGTTTACAGTTAATTTAAAATATGAAGATGATGACCAGAATGTTTCTTGATCGGGGAAAGTGCTGTTCAGGAGTTTATGCACTGCATGCTGTAGTCCTAAGGTAGGTTTAGAAACGCTGGCAAATCACTTTAACCTTTGAGCTACTGTGACCGTCCTTATGCCTGAAGACTGAGAGGCAAATGAGTCTTCCCACTGCAGCTAGCATATGATGTCTTGTTCTTAGCTCACACTTATAAAAAAAAAAAAAACTTAACCTCCTTCGAACCTTACATAATAAAGAAGCAAAGTCTTTTCTTCTTGCAGCTCTGTATGTGTAACAGTGTAACCTTGTTAAAGGCTTGAGTGGTTCCTGTTGGCTCAGAGAACTGTTTTGTAGCCCATGATTTTCACACACTGACTTCTCACACAGTACTAGACTAGACTGCGGTGGTGGTGCTGCGGTAGCATTGTCGCCTCATTGCAAGACATTGTCCCATTCGATTCTCAACTAGAGCATCTTCTGTGTGGAGGCATACGTGAATGGGGCATGCCTTCATTGAAGGTTGTGCATCAGGGCTGGTAACCCGGTACGTAAAAATCCACTACCAATCATTAGCGGACCGGAGTTCCACTGTGGCGACCCCTAACCGGGAAAAGCCAAAAGACACAAGACGTCTCACACAGTACTACTCTGTTCACACACCTCATAACAAACAGGGCAGTAAGCTATTCACTGCAAACCTTACTATGAAGGTGCCCCCCACACATTTTTGTACTCCTGTGTCTCATTCAAAGGTATCAATTGAATATAATCTCATCTGATGATTTTTTTTTAAGAAAAACTCCCCTGCCAGCACATCTATCAAAAAGTTATAATAAATTCAGGTCATGTTTAGTGGTCCCACTTGATGGTTTGCTTATTGTAAGATGCAGTTAATTCTTGGATGTTACATCTACCATGTTTCATTATTGGATAATTTCTGCTGTAGGATAGATCACGGTACCGCATTTTCTGTGTTTGATTTTCAGTATCTCCCTGTAATGGTTAGTGTCTCAGGTTGTGGCTGGTAAAGATCCAGCAGCAGGCCAGATTAGTTACTTTTGTGATGCCCCTACACTGGCCCAGCAATCAAGAAGCCTCAATCCTCACCACTAACACCAGGGAGGGACGTGCACACTGGGAGGACGACAAGTACACACACAGTAAAGCACAATTTCCCTTAACAGCACACAGAGATCACAGTCAGTCTGGGGCTGGTTTCTCTCTCTCTTTCCAGATCCCCAATAAGACTCCCCTCTGGCACAGCTATATGGTTAAGATCTCAGCCAAGTGGTCAAGCCAAAACCTCCAGCACCCTCTCTGTCCAACCAGTGCTTCATGTCCCTGCCCAAGTAGCTAACACACACACACTTTGAGATTGGATTTATATACAAACACACAGACACTCCTGGGAAAGGCTGGCACAGGTTCTCTAGCTATGCCCCCTTCTGCCCAGACTATACAGTAATACCAACTGTCACCAACCACTCTTATCTAAGGCCCTTGCAAAGTGTGACCAATTCTACTATGTAATGTTACTATTATCCAATTGGTAAGTGTGACCAGAAAAACCTTTAAGGCTATTCTAGAGTGGCATGTACAGTATCATCAAATACATATGCAATTGCTCTGAGAGCTTCAATATCTCTACACAAAACCAGCCACCATTAATGGGTTTTAATCTATTTAATAATAAATAATAATAGCACAAGACAATACTCATTAACTCAACACAGTGACAGTAGAGTTCAGAATCACAGAAAATATTTTAAAACAACATTGTAGGACAGTCTCACATAAATATAGAAAACATATAGACTAATCTTCCTGTTGTTGTTGTTGTTGTTTGTCTTTCGGCTTTTCCCGGTTAGGAACTCCGGTCCGCTAATGATTGGCAGTAGATTTTTCACAAACGCCAAGGTGCCAGCTCGACGTTCAACCTTCAACGAAGGCACGCCCTCATTTACGCATGTCTTTTGAATGCCCACCCAATAGCGGGGAGGACATGCAGACTCCACACAGAAGGCACTCCCTGCACTCTAGCCAAGAATCGAATGGGAGAACCTCTTGCTGTGAGGCAACAATCCTACCGCTGCACCACCGTGGATTCAGCTACACTAACCTTACTGTATTTCTATCTATCTCTAAGTGAAATCACAGTACCATATATAACTTACAAAGCAAGACAAGTGCTGGTGAGTGTAATGTTTTCACATCCAAGACAAGATACAAAATGCACTGAATTTCTCTCTGAGATAGTTCTTAAATTAATAATACACATTACTGCGGAATCATCTCAGATTACATCATTCTTGTCATCTATGCCTAAGTTTCCCAAGCTAGCAGGAACTTAAATTGTTTAACATGTCTGTTAAAAATACTTATCTCTCACAAGCTGACAATTCTCTTAGAAGCTTGCCTGAAACTGAAAATTGTAAAACAATTACCTTAGAAACTTGTAATTACCTCTGGTACCAGACAATAGAAAGAAGCCCGTAGCCTAGACATCCTGTCTCTTACCTGAGATAAACTAACTTTATAATAAATCGTAAAACTCTTATCAACTTATTTTCTTAGAGTTTTGCAAGTTAACTGTGTATATTCCAACTTTTACTATGAAACCATGCATTTGCATTGGCATATAGTGTATACACATTTCTGCTGCTTTCCAGCAGGGTGAACTGTGGTTACAATCTTGAAGCTCAGTACAGAGCATATAGTTTTCTTACATTTTTAAGGCAAGCATACAGATCATATTACTATTCACAAATGACATAGAATTATTTACAAAGCATCTTGGTTCCTCACAACTTAGTTATAAAATGAATATACTGATTCAAATTAATGAACAGGTACTGCTGGTCAGAACAAGGCACGAGTTTATTACTCCACATTCTGCATAGTGCCTTTTCCTGTGTAACCATCTGAAGAACAGCCAGTGCCTGTACAGGGCATGTTGCTTTGTTTTCCATTACTGTACAGAGGGTAGATCAGTGAAGCCATGACAACTTCAGTTTTGTCCCTGCATGATAAACTTACCTCCACCAGATCTGCTCTTGTATATAAGGCATTTATGCTATGTGCATATGCTATGCTGATTGAGCAGAATGTTGAAGACATGGAAATAAGCTGTGTGAGTAACTCATTCGGCCACATATCTTTTCTGTAGTCCTAACACATGCTGTTTTTAGGCGCTGCCACTCTTCTTCAACTCCACCTATTTCCTCCTCTTCTTGGGGTGCTAGAGCCCTGAGTACTTCCTTGAACTGCTGTACTTTCTCTCCAGTCAACTTCCAGGTCTTCAGCCTGGTCTCTGTTGACCTTAGAGCCTTCTCTGACCACTGCTTGCAGCTGATTGTGGCAACTACTGGTTTATGCTGTGAACCGACTGTTTCACTGGGGATAACTTTGCAATCATGGATTCTACCCCAGTGCCTTTTCCTTACTAGGAGGAAGTCTACCTGAGTTGCATGTTGGCTACTCTTGTATGTGATCTTGTGACTGTCTCTCTTTCTGAACCATGTGTTGGCTACTATCAAGCCATTTGCCAGACAGAAGTCTAGAATGGCTTCTCCTTCTTTATTCCTATTGCTCCACCCATGTGGACCCAGGCAATCCTCATATCCTGTTCTGTCTGTCCCGATATGTGCATTTAAGTCACCCATTATCAACACCAATTCATGTTGTCCTGCTTTATCTAGTAGGTCCTGCAACTGCTGTCTGAATTCACTCTTTTCCTCACTATCACAACCCTGTTGTGGGGCATAGGCTGAGATTATGAATACTGTCCTATCATTACACTGAAGTCTGACTGCCATGAGTCTGTCATTAATTCTGATGATATCCCTTAATGACATCTGAAGCCTCTGTCTCACCACAATTCCTACACCATTTCTAGCCTGTCCACCACCTGAGTAGTAGAGTCTGGATCCCAAGCCAAGTGGCTTTGTTGCACTGCCCTTCCATCTCGTCTCTTGGATACATAGGATGTCCAGCCTCCTCCGTATCATCATGTCATCCACTTCTAAGCTGCATCCTGTCAGTGAACCTACATTAAGCATAGCAATTCTTAGTTCATGTTTGGCAGGTTGGTTGGTTTTATGTCCAGCTTTCACTCAACAGAGCTATCCCAGGTAACCCAGGCTGGGCAACTAGACACTGGCCAGCCAGTAGCCTATTGACCCAGGGCTGCTGGGCTTTTATGGCGGGCACACACTGGCCAATAGGGACACATATACCCCTCCCACCATTAGCATGGGTCCCTGGCGTGGGTCAGAGAGTAGGCTGGGTCCTCAACCCACTTATCACCGGTAACTACCCATGCCCATTTTTTGGTGACAGTCAACATGACCGAATCACCTAGAGCCATATTTTACACCGTCGAGTGGCTAGCCCTGCCACAGCGCAGTTTGTGATCCGTGTTCTCCTATCTTGAGGATACTGCGCACCACAATAGATGCCCAAAGAGGTTGGTCTTTTTACAACTCTTCCCCCCATTGGGCACCATGTAGAGTCTTCTGTGCTGCTGCCCACAGCTCCATTCATTGGTGAGTTTGAGATGGAAACACTCAGCATGTTTTTCGAACATGGAAGAAACCCCACAGAGACACAGAGAGAACATGCAAACTCCAAACAGGCATTAGTCGGAGGTCAGGATCAAACCTTGTGCATTGGAGGTGAAGACCTTAACCACTAAGCCATCTGGTCTCTTCTATGGAATTAAGGTACATAAGGAAAGCTGGTGGTGGAATGCAGAAGTGCAGGAAGTAATCAAAAGAAAGAAGGAGTGCAGGAAGAAGTGGGAGATTGAAAAGACTGACCAAGCTAGGAAGGACTACTGGTTGGCTAACAAAGAAACTAAGAAAGAAGTTGCAATAGCAAAGAATAGGGCATCAGAAGCACTCTATCAGCTTCTGGAAAGTGACTCAGTAATGGGCACAAAGAAACTATACCAGGTTGCAAGGCAAAGACAGAAAGATAAAGAAGATAGTCAGACACCCTTCATAAGGGATTCCAGCAACAACCTGCTTACCAGCCCACAGGACATCAAAGGCAGATGGAAGGAGTATTTCCAGCAGCTTCTGAATGAAGAAAACCCCACAGAAGTGGTACTGGCCCAGAAACACCCTACAATGAGAGAAGAATAGGAGCTCACCATAGAAGAAGTAAGAAGAGCACTAAGGAAGATGAAGTCAGGGAAAGCAGCAGGCTCAGATGAGGTCACAGCAGACATGATAAAGATGCTGGGTGAGCTAGGGGAGAAATGGCTCCTGAGGGAACTCATACTAATGTGGAGTGAAAGACATATTCCAGATGACTGGAGAATAAGCATACTCGTGCCAGTGTACAAGAATAAAGGGGACATCCACAACTGTGGACAGTACAGAGGCATCAAACTCCTACCACATTGCATGAAAGTTCTGGAGAGGGTGATTGATAAATGGATACGCAGAATAGTAGAATGTAAGATGGGAGATGAACAGTTCGGATTCAGATCAGGATGCAGCACAATTGACCCGATGTTTGCATTGAGACAGATACTTGAGAAGAAACTAGAAAAGAGGAGAGAGTCAAACTGGGCTTTCCTAGACTTGGAGAAAGCATATGACAAGGTCCCAAGAAAGCTGATCTGGGCAGTACTGCGGTGGTTTTAAGTCCCAGAAACATTGGTAGAATTAGTACAGGCTATGTACAAGGAACCAGTGACTCAAGTACGAACAGTGTTTGGCCTCACTGAGGGGTTTCCAGTGGGAGTGGGTGTACACCAGGGTTCAGCTCTGAGCCCACTGCTGTTCATACTGGTAATGGACTACATCAGCAAACAGGTTGGAGGGGTCAGAGCAACAAAGCTGCTGTATGCAGACGATGTGGCAGTACAGGCAGACTGTGATCTAGAACTTCAGCAAAGGATAGGAGAATGGAATGCAAATATGAAGCACGTGGGATGAAACTAAGCACAGATAAGACAGTGGTAATGGCAGCAGATTGGGGAAATCAGAAGAAGCTGAGAATAGAGATAGTTGGGAAGATAGTGGAACAGGTAAACAGCTTCAAGTATCTGGGAGGGGTGGTTGAGGAGAAGGGTAGTCTGAATGAAGAGGTCAAAGCTAGAATCAGAGGGGCTGCAGCCAACTGGCATAGAGTATCAGGTGTAGTATATGACAGAAGAATGCCAAAGAAGCTGAAAAGTAAGGTGTACAAGACAGTGGTGTGACCAGTACTACTGTATGGTACAGAAACATGGGCAGTAAAGGCAGAACAGTTGAAGAAGCTAGAGGTGATTGAAATGAAGTGCCTGAGAAAGGTGGTAGGATGCACACTGCAGGACAGGCGAAGAAATGAGGACATAAGAGCAGAAGCCAAAGTAGCTCCAATTGCAGAAAAGATCAAAGAGAACAGATTACGATGGTTTGGGCACATGTGCAGGAAAGCAGAAGACAATCTGGTGAGGGAGATTTGAGACAGACAGGAAGAAGGTAAGAGGAAGCGAGGGCGTCCAGCAAAGAGGTGGATGGATTGTGTGAAAGAAGATCTGCGACAGTCAGGCATGAGTGTTGAAGAAGGCAGGAGAGTGGCACTGAATCGAGCGAGTTGGCGACAGTTAATACGATACCCCAACCCCATGTAAATGGGAAAAAGGGGATGATGATGATGATGATGATGAGTAACTCATTCATAAGTTACTACTAGGCAGGCATTTGAAAAAACATCTGTAGCCTGGGCAAGTACCCTAGTAATTATCACTGGTCTATTTACCTCCCTTGTTGATAATGGCCATATTACTAATCCCTGTAGCAAACTGAGGGAACCCTTGCCATTATCATGACTTAACTTGAAGAAAGCTAAGGTACTGCACCACTTAACATGCAAGGAATGTTTTTCCTGCAAGGAAGGAATGTTTTCTTTTGGATTATGACTTTATCCCTCCAAAGTCCAATTTATATTATGCTGTAAGATGAGAGCTTTGGAGCAGGTGCTCCTAACCTTAGCAGTATTTATGACGCATTGAAGGTCTGGTAAAACAATGTCAGTTATAGCCTAAAAGGCAAGACAAAGGTCTTCACTTAGAAGCCTATACGTAGAGAAAACATGAAATACTTTTTAATCTGTCTGGATAGGACTGTTCTGGTATGCCTTGTTAAAGGGTGTCATACCAGGCAAAATCAGAGTAGCCTTTAAAGCACTTTGCCGAGACAATATTTGCATCTGTTGCAGAGAAATAGGACACAAAATAGGGGCTTCCCTAGATGTGATGATATTCTGCATTTCTTTGTTTGGTGATCTGGATGCAGGAGATGAGTTTCTCTAGAAATGAGAATGTATTTTTACTTTACAAGAGAAGGGAGGAGGAAGAATGCATTCCCTAGTTATAAGCATAGACAGTCAAGTCTATTTATATTGATTTCATTTGTGCAGCTGTGTTTTGTCTGGTAAAACCTGAAGAGCCACTATAACCTTATGATTTAATGCTGCATCTAATAAATGTGGCTTTCTGAGAATGACCAGATAGAATAGATGGTTGGCTTATCACCAGTCATTATATGTAAAACTGACTGCAACTATTTTTTACATGTTACAAGGAAATATTTCTAGATACAAGTGTGTGTGTGTGTGTGTGTGTGTGCGCTACTACTTCGAAGGATCTAAATTTTACAAGACAGAACTTCTGATCATTTAAAACCAGATGACTGATGTTGTGAAACATCAAAAGTTGTGAATGGAGATCGCCATACAGTGCAGAATGGAAAATGTACTGTTCTGCTCAATGTAGTGCGATCTCAGAGGTGGTATATTTGATAAGTAGCAGGGGGTGGGGGTGCAGGGGGGCTTTCCCTCCTGCAAAAATGTGGAAGAAGACATCTTCTCCTGTTAGATTTTTTTATGTTCGATATTTCACAACTTTGATCATCTGATCTTCATTGACCAGAGGTTCGATGATGTGAAATTTTGATCCTTTGAAGTAGACCCTGTCTATAGATCTCTGTCTCTCTCTCTCCATATATATATATATATATATATATATATATATACATATATATATATATATATATATATATACATATATATATATATATATATATATATATATATATATATATATATATATATATATATATATATATATATATATATATATATATATATATATATATATATATATATATATATATATATATACACACACACACACACACACACACACACACACACACACACACACACACACACACACACATATTAAAAGGGAAGAAAGGAGGGAAGGGGCCCTTCCTGGACATCAGTCAATGACTGTATATATTAGAAGGGGGGGGCAATTGAGGGAAGGGATTCCACAGACATCATCATGTACTTTATTTTACATTTGAGGAGACATGGGATATAGGAGGTGCTTCATGACACAAACATTTCATTTTATATTACAAGAGAAAGAAGGTGTGACCTTACACATGAGACAGTATTTCACTTTTACTTGGGTAATCAAAGGGGAACTACCCTACAGTAACCACTTAGACCTGCCATCCAAGATGAAGGAAGAGTTCCCATACATCACTATGCAATCAACATTACTTCTTCACAGCAGATGCAGACCGCAGACTGTAGTGGATCTGGGCAGTAGAATACAAACTGCATTGAGCTAGTAAAATTCTGTACATTAATTGAAAACTACTTCTGCCAGAAACTTCTTGTTGATCTCATAATGTGGATACATACACCAAATAACACATTATAAAAACAAACTGGGGAAAAATAAAAACAAAAGCAGCCCACGCAGAATGATACTGAACACACAACTGTCTTGAGGTCACAAAATCCAGCTGCATACCTCCCACACATTGCACCTTCCACATAAACATAAAAGTGATGAAATGAGTTACAGAGAATTATATCTTTGGGATACATTTGTAATGTCAAATGACAGCAAATCTGAATGACATTACAAGGAGAACAAAACATCAAAAACATGAATTTGATGAAATTGCGGTATAGCAAGATCTGGGAATTCGACTTTCCTTGCTGTAATACATTCTCAGAGTTGGTATATATAATTAGCATGGATGTGAGGACTGGGAATATGTGCCTTACTTTTCAACTTTTAGAGGTTTGGCATTTTGTGTTAAGTATAATGCTGTTCTGTGTTTCTTCATATATAAAAATAAACCCAGAGAATCAGCTTAGCAAAAATACACTATATCCTGGCTTCCGGAAAGTAATCCGTGGAGGACGACTACAGTAAGTTCAAATACATGTACTGTAGAATTTAGATATGATAGCTGTCATTATGTATTCCAGGTGACAAACTGAAATAACTGTCATTCCCTCTCACATGCATTTGCATTTATACTAAATATCCAGCTTTACACTCTTTTGCTTTAACGCACCAGTGCATTGTTGGATGTCATGTAATCATCTAAAGACTCAAGACACTGTTACCTTCTAATGTATTAAGGAGAAAAGGCTACACTCTTACTTCCTTTAAGTTATAACAGCCACACGGAGTTGCAAAACAAGACAAACTGATCAATCATCCATGCCCAAGTGACTGCAATTTACACACATGACTATTTACACATATGACTATTTTTGCAGTTATCCCAATGCATAATGAAGTTGCCAAACTTAAAAATAAAACACTCAGATACCCAACAATAAACATTAAATGCAATGTCTTCTGTGCATATATCCTCACATATTCATTCCCAGGGTTCCTTTGTCTGAATTTACCATGACATACTTAATCTTGAACTCCAGTGATTAGTGTAAAGTGTTTTACCATTCAGAAATCTAGTTCCAGGAAATGCATTTTACAGTTAACTCTTTTATAATTTAAACATAAAACGTTTGTAAATGAAGTTGCTGTTTCCCTGTGGTAACAAAACAATCATGGAAATCCAGAAGGCCTAGAACTGTAATCAGATTTCCCAAGGAGCCATTTTTATTATTCAAACCAACATTTGTTTATTTAAGATCTAAATCATCATAAAATAAATAAATACGGCAAAAATCTAGCCACCATAGTTTTTTTTCAACAGCTGACTGTCATCAGATACAATGCACTAGTCAGCTTTTTATACCTGTATACCTTTGTACTTTGCTCTGAACATTTTAAAAACACAATAGTGGTACTTTTAAACACCTTCAGAATAACTAACTGCAAGCAAAGAAAGCCAAGTCAAAGTCAATAGAAGTTTCTTTATTTAACTTCAATACTTAAATAAAAAAAAGATTGTTAGGTTCTACTGAATTAGAGCTGTTTTTGAATAATTTTAACAATAAAACATATATGGCTGTATGATGGATGCAGCTGTCTGTGATCAGGAATAGCTCGGTTTGAGAAGTGAGCTTAGACAATGGAGGAGCGAGATCAGGCTGACAGCAGGTGTCTTGTTGCCAACTCACTCACCTGGAAGAACGACTTTTGATATGCCACAGCTCAGCCAACTACTGGTGGATTTACTGTAGCCAAGGGTCAGGTTGTAGTACAAATGGAAGGTGGGAGGAGCTAGCCTGTTAAGGCTGCATGTATGTACCAGGATGTGAGGCCATGGAAGGCATTTCTCATGAGGCCTCACACTGCACAATGTGAACACTTATCAGCAGGAAAAAAGGAGGAAATGGGAGGCGTGATAGTACATGATAAAAATCCACCTATGAATCTTTAAAAAACGCAATGATGGAGGGAAGGAATGTGCAGGGCCAAAAAATAAAGAAATTAAACATAGAACATGCATTTCACAAAAAGGTAGTCGGTTGTTCCTAGGAATATATTGGTGTGAATGAAAAAAAATGTGAACAATCAAACCACAAGTTGTGATCTATTCTTTTAACTCAGTCACAGCTATGCTAATCACCGAGTTACTCCATTTTAAAGCTCATTTGAAGGCACTGTCGTTGCTTTTGAACCTGTTGTTAACATATCCTAGATGTTTATGTTTTTCAACTCCATTTCTTTGACTCGCTGCATTTTCAGCTGTCCTACAAGCTTTACTGTTTGAGACTTAAGAATAGAAGCTAAAGCAGATATTTGTATAGATGTGAATAAAGTGTGTAGCTTTCAAAGATCTATTTTAAATAGTGTTATTACAATACTATTATCATTCTCTCTAGGCTGCAAAATGATTTCTTTGGTAAGAAATACCTGGTTTGGTGATCCCCCTTCGGAATTAACACCATTCCTTTTCATGTGAATTACTTCAGTTTCTATCACTGTAGTCTTACATGCACTTTTTAACTATCTTTGCCATATCAGTGTCTGTAGGAAGGCCAATATTCTCGTCTTGTCAAAGTTCATTAGGAATCAGAATTTTTGTTTATTCTCCAAAAGTGTGACAGAAAAGTAGACAGAATGCCGTTGGTGATGACAGGGGTAGAATTAATGGTACAATTAGCACTTGAGAATTATCATGAAATGGCTGTGAATAAAACAGGGTCACCACTGGCAAGCCCAAGTAAACCTTAGATAATGAATACAGAATATAGGAATTAACGTATTCTTTGGTATTTCCCCAAGATGTTTTCCTTCCAAGATTAGTGTTTTATGGAAGCTTAGACATACTGCAGGGAGAAAAGGAAGATTCAAAACTGTCCGGTCAAAGTAGAAATGAATAGCATACTCAGAGCACACCAATTATACTGCTATTTCACAGATCACCAGAATGTCACTGTTCCGTGCTCTGATATCCTTCCATAGCAGTGCCTGTACAGTCTTCTTGAAACTGATTTCACTAACATTCTGCTCATATTCCTTACTGTCTTTATCACTTTAAGGTTACGTAGCATTCCACTCAGATAACTTTGAAGTGATTAAAAGCTGAGTTTCTAATCTTTTTTCTTTTTCTTTTCTAGTCCAAGTCTAAATCTAATCAGTTCAATTGTTACTTTTAAAGGCTTCACTGTAAAGAAAATGTTCTCATTACTGCCTTCACTACAGAGGAAACAGGAAAGAAAGAAAGCATTTTAAATGTCAAAGCTATTTAAGTTGAATTGTTTTCCAGGTGCAGCTCAGCAACATTTTGAAGACTTTTTTATGTATTTATTTTTTTAAATAAATTGTCATGCAACAAACATTTGTACTCCCGGCCCATTGTCCATTCAGTAATAGACCCTTATATTATCTCAGCTGGTACTGGAAGAGAGGACTGGGGGCAGCAGAAGGCAGACGCTTTCATGCTCTGGGTTGTATCAGATTTCTATTTTGTATTAACCCGCCTCATCTACACCCTCAACCCCCCCACCCCCACATGTGCCCAGACAGGTATTCATGTTGCTGTAGGACATATACACATTCCAGGCCATTCATGTTCCACTGAAGACATCTTTTCATGATCTAATGTTTAGGAGATCTGCTTATGTTTTACCCAGTGGTTTTCATCAACAAGCACACAAGTAGTGCTAGCATCCCTCATGATGAACTGCTTACGTCTGCTCACATTTAGCTGGCAGCTGCTTCAATATCCAGGCTACTAACCAAACTGGACATCTGTAATGCATAAACACTCTACCTCTTTTTCTGTGGACTTGCTTGCTTGAAAAGTTAACAAACGTGTCTGGGGTTCCATGGCACTCAAGATGTGATATGAACCTTTTGCTTGCATCTAATTAGTACAGACAACAAAATTAGGGAGAATTCAAATCAGAATATATAGGATTTTTGCACGCAAGCTGCCATCCCACCTCTAGCACCAGGATGCTTGACAGTAGCTTGTTATACAACTTCAACAATGTAGCAAGGCCTGCCATCTGAACCACTTTGAAAATCAATATGCACAACTGTTTGATATTTTGTAAGACCCTTGTACTGCCCTTCTGCTAAAAAGAAAAGTTTGAAAAGCTGCTACCAACATCATCAGTTTCGATGAACTTCTGCAAAACATATGCACACATTCTATATCACTCCTCATTAATTTCTCTTTCATACCCAGGTTAGCAGTCCCTGATTTGCTTAACAACCATGGACCACAGGTTTACACAGGTTCACAGGATAATACTAGGCTATTGGCTCGAAGGCCCTTATAAGCCTAGCCAAGAATTTCATCCATGTTCCCTCAAAGTCAGCACCTGTGTCCCCTGTCCAGCAGGAGCACAGGTGGGATCCCCCAGCTACAGAAGTACTGTACTCTACATAGAGAGGGAGTCTATTCCAGAGATGGGAGGAGTCTTTGGGACACAAATCTATCCTGCCAACATGTTCTGTTAATGTTACAGACACTGCTTTGTTGTACAACACCCAGGGGATGCTAACATTATTCCAATCAATATTCAGAACATAGAAGTGCATCATTTTTCCAACAGAAAAAAATACACAAAATAAGCTTGGAAAGATTAAATTACCTTTAAGAGAAGACTGAAGCCAACATGGCTCAGACTGTGCAAGTACAAAGAAAGTCCTTAAGTATTCCAAGCATGCTTCTGAATCCCAGCATTTGGGGCTGTAAGAAATAATGTTGTAACAACACCTGACCACAGCATTATAAAATATGGCCCTCAGACCCGCAAAGCACCTTCAGTACATATAGAATGGCTTTCACCAGGGATCACCAAAGAATCAGAGTCCCCACACCCACAGACACACACATACACAGCATATACACAGCAAGCTGTACAGAAAATATATTTGAAAGTACCAACCTTACTGGCTGGTCTAAGTAGACTTACTGCAGCTATTTAATTTAGTATGCAGCCATCAGTTTTCTCTTCATTAATACACAGACCTTCATAGCAGGAGAAAAGAACTTTTATTTGAAGAACTGTTATTGGAGAAAGATTCAAATTAACAGCAACTCTAGCCTTTATGGACAGAAAGCACCATGATTCTTTTACAGACTGGGATAAGAGGACAGTTTACTTCTGTAACATACACTAGCATCAAATTTATTAAGGCACATTATCTCTCATGACTTCAGAAAATAAGTGGTAAGCATATGGTCATGACAGAAGCATGCCACACCGCACCCTTAATTGGCCACTGAAAGTACTTGGTCATGTTTCACTGCATTTCCTAAATTTGTAGCAGTGAAGGGGCACATAGCACGATGGAGTATCAGATGTACATCGACAGCATTTAAAGGCATGATGACCACCAATGGTAACATAAGCAGAGAAGAAGGAGAATCCTTCTACGGGGACACTATGATATGCTATACCTCTTCCATCCTGAGTGTGAAGGCAGAAATGATTAGAAAGTTAAGGAAAACATGACAAAGCCACGCATCTGAATTATGAAATAAAGATATCAATACTGAATTGCAGAAGGTTAACTTCTGCGGTGGTGCAGCGGTAGCATTGTTGCCTCACAGCAAGAGATTCTCCCATTCGATTCTTGGCTGGAGTGCGGGGAGTGCCTTCTCTGTGGAGTCTGCATGTCC